>NW_027490562.1:0-127716 GCF_050948175.1 Xylocopa sonorina
TGCAAGGAAATAGCGTTTGCAGATGTCTACGTATCGTAGCAATAGGGTACTAATGCTTCTTAAAACGCGATATCGCATCTCATTTCTATGTTTCATGATAAGATATAATATGATTTGCGAAATGTTATGTATTCCTCGTCTACACATCAACTGAATGTAAATGCGACACTTCCTTGCAAGGAAATAGCGCTTGCAGATGTCTACGTATCGTAGCAATAGAGTTCTTATGATTCTTAAAACGCGATATCGCATCTTATTTCTATGTTTCATGGTAAGATATAATATGATTTGCGAAGTGTCATGTATTCCTCGTCTACACTTCAAATGAATGTAAATGCGACACTTCTTTGCAAGGAAATAGCGTTTGCAGATGTCTACGTATCGTAGCAATAGAGTTCTTATGATACTTAAAACGCGATATCGCATCTCATTTCTATGTTTCATGTTAAGATATAATATGATTTGCGAAGTGTCATGTATTCCTCGTCTACACTTCAAATGAATGTAAATGCGACACTTCCTTGCAAGGAAATAGCGTTTGCAGATGTCTACGTATCGTAGCAATGGATTTCTAATGCTTCTTAAAAGGCGATATCGCATCTCATATCTATGTTTCATGGTAAGATATAATATCATTTGCGGAGTGTTATGTATTCCACGTCTACACTTCAAATGAATGTAAATGCGACACTTCCTTGCAAGGAAATAGCGTTTGCAGATGTCTACGTATCGTAGCAATAGAGTTCTTATGATTCTTAAAACGCGATATCGCATCTCATTTCTATGTTTCATGGTAAGATATAATATGATTTGCGAAGTGTTATGTATTCCTCGTCTACACTTCAAATGAATGTAAATGCGACACTTCTTTGCAAGGAAATAGCGTTTGCAGATGTCTACGTATCGTAGCAATAGAGTTCTTATGATTCTTAAAACGCGATATCGCATCTCATTTCTATGTTTCATGGTAAGATATAATATTATTTGCGAAGTGTTATGTATTCCTCGTCTAGACATCAAATGAATGTAAATGCGACACTTCCTTGCAAGGAAATAGCGTTTGCAGATGTCTACGTATCGTAGCAATAGAGTTCTAATGCTTCTTAAAACGCGATATCGCATCTCATTTCTATGTTTCATGGTAAGATATAATATGACTTGCGAAGTGTTATGTATTCCTCGTATACACTTCAAATGAATGTAAATGCGACACTTCCTTGCTAGGAAATAGCGTCTGCAGATGTCTAGGTATCGTAGCAATAGAGTTCTAATGCTTCTTAAAACGCGATATAGCATCCCATTTCTATGTTTCATGGTAAGATATAATATGATTTGCGAAGTGTTATGTATTCCTCGTCTACACTTCAAATGAATGTAAATGCGACACTTCCTTGCAAGGAAATAGCGTTTGCAAATGTCTACCTATCGTAGCAATAGTGTTCTAATGCTTCTTAAAACGCGATATCGCATCTCATTTCAATGTTTCATGATAAGATATAATATGATTTGCGAAGTGTCATGTATTCCTCGTCTACACTTCAAATGAATGTAAATGCGACACTTCCTTGCAAGGAAATAGCGTTTGCAGATGTCTACGTATCGTAGCAATAGAGTTCTAATGCTTCTTAAAACGCGATATCGCATCTCATTTCTATGTTTCATGGTAAGATATAATATGATTTGCGAAGTGTTATGTATTCCTCGTCTACACTTCAAATGAATGTAAATGCGACACTTCCTTGCAAGGAAATAGCGTTTGCAAATGTCTACCTATCGTAGCAATAGTGTTCTAATTCTTCTTAAAACGCGATATCGCATCTCATTTCTATGTTTCATGATAAGATATAATATGATTTGCGAAGTGTCATGTATTCCTCGTCTACACTTCAATTGAATGTAAATGCGACACTTCCTTGCAAGGAAATAGCGTTTGCAGATGTCTGCGTATCGTAGCAATAGTGTTCTAATGCTTCTTAAAACGCGATATCGCATCTCATTTCTATGTTTCATGGTAAGATATAATATTATTTGCGAAGTGTTATGTATTCCTCGTCTACACATCAAATGAATGTAAATGCGACACTTCCTTGCAAGGAAATAGCGTTTGCAGATGTCTACGTATCGTAGCAATAGAGATCTTTTGATTCTTAAAACGCGATATCGCATCTCATTTCTATGTTTCATGGTAAGATATTATATCATTTGCGAAGTGTCATGTATTCCTCGTCTAGACTTCAAATGAATGTAAATGCGACACTTTCTTGCTAGGAAATAGCGTTTGCAGATGTCTAGGTATCGTAGCAATAGAGTTCTAATGCTTCTTAAAACGCGATATCGCATCTCATTTCTATGTTTCATGGTAAGATATAATATGATTTGCGAAGTGTTATGTATTCCTCGTCTACACTTCAAATGAATGTAAATGCGACACTTCCTTGCAAGGAAATAGCGTTTGCACATGTCTACCTATCGCAGCAATAGTGTTCTAATGCTTCTTAAAACGCGATATCGCATCTCATTTCTATGTTTCATGGTAAGATATAATATGATTTGCGAAGTGTCATGTATTCCTCGTCTACACTTCAAATGAATGTAAATGCGGCACTTCCTTGCAAGGAAATAGCGTTTGCAGATGTCTACGTATCGTAGCAATAGTGTTCTAATGCTTCTTAAAACGCGATATCGCATCTCATTTCTGTGTTTCATGGTAAGATATAATATTCATTGCGAAGTGTTATGCATTCCTCGTCTACGATTCAAATGAATGTAAATGCGACATTTCCTTGCAAGGAAATAACGTTTGCAGATGTCTACGTATCGTAGCAATAGAGATCTTTTGATTCTTAAAACGCGATATCGCATCTCATTTCTATGTTTCATGGTAAGATATTATATGATTTGCGAAGTGTCATGTATTCCTCGTCTACACTTCAAATGAATGTAAATGCTACACTTCCTTGCTAGGAAGTAGCGTCTGCAGATGTCTAGGTATCGTAGCAATAGAGTTCTAATGCTTCTTAAAACGCGATATCGCATCTCATTTCTACGTTTCATGGTAAGATATAATATGATTTGCGAAGTGTTATGTATTCCTCGTCTACACTTCAAATGAATGTAAATGCGACACTTCCTTGCAAGGAAATAGCGTGTGCACATGTCTACCTATCGCAGCAATAGTGTTCTAATGCTTCTTAAAACGCGATATCGCATATCATTCCTATGTTTCATGGTAAGATATAATATGATTTGCGAAGTGTTATGTATTCCTCGTCTACACATCAACTGAATATAAATGCGACACTTCCTTGCAAGGAAATAGCGTTTGCAAATGTCTACCTATCGTAACAATAGTGTTCTAATGCTTCTTAAAACGCGATATCGCATCTCATTTCTATGTTTCATGATAAGATATAATATGATTTGCGAAGTGTCATGTATTCCTCGTCTACACTTCAAATGAATGTAAATGCGACACTTCCTTGCTAGGAAATAGCGTCTGCAGATGTCTAGGTATCGTAGCAATAGAGTTCTAATGCTTCTTAAAACGCGATATCGCATCTCATTTCTATGTTTCATGGTAAGATATAATATGATTTGCGAAGTGTTATGTATTCCTCGTCTACACTTCAAATGAATGTAAATGCGACACTTCCTTGCAAGGAAATAGCGTTTGCACATGTCTACCTATCGTAGCAATAGTGTTCTGATGCTTCTTAAAACGCGATATCGCATCTCATTTCTATGTTTCATGGTAAGATATAATATGATTTGCGAAGTGTCATGTATTCCTCGTCTACACTTCAAATGAATGTAAATGCGACACTTCCTAGCAAGGAAATAGCGTTTGCAGATGTCTACGTATCGTAGCAATAGAGTTCTAATGCTTCTTAAAACGCGATATCGCATCTCATTTCTATGTTTCATGGTAAGATATAATATGATTTGCGAAGTGTTATGTATTCCTCGTCTACACATCAACTGAATGTAAATGCGACACTTCCTTGCAAGGAAATAGCGTTTGCAAATGTCTACCTATCGTAGCAATAGTGTTCTAATGCTTCTTAAAACGCGATATCCCATCTCATTTCTATGTTTCATGATAAGATATAATATGATTTGCGAAGTGTTATGTATTCCTCGTCTACACATCAACTGAATATAAATGCGACACTTCCTTGCAAGGAAATAGCGTTTGCAAATGTCTACCTATCGTAACAATAGTGTTCTAATGCTTCTTAAAACGCGATATCGCATATCATTCCTATGTTTCATGGTAAGATATAATATGATTTGCGAAGTGTTATGTATTCCTCGTCTACACATCAACTGAATGTAAATGCGACACTTCCTTGCAAGGAAATAGCGCTTGCAGATGTCTACGTATCGTAGCAATAGAGTTCTTATGATTCTTAAAACGCGATATCGCATCTTATTTCTATGTTTCATGGTAAGATATAATATGATTTGCGAAGTGTCATGTATTCCTCGTCTACACTTCAAATGAATGTAAATGCGACACTTCTTTGCAAGGAAATAGCGTTTGCAGATGTCTACGTATCGTAGCAATAGAGTTCTTATGATACTTAAAACGCGATATCGCATCTCATTTCTATGTTTCATGTTAAGATATAATATGATTTGCGAAGTGTCATGTATTCCTCGTCTACACTTCAAATGAATGTAAATGCGACACTTCCTTGCAAGGAAATAGCGTTTGCAGATGTCTACGTATCGTAGCAATGGATTTCTAATGCTTCTTAAAAGGCGATATCGCATCTCATATCTATGTTTCATGGTAAGATATAATATCATTTGCGGAGTGTTATGTATTCCACGTCTACACTTCAAATGAATGTAAATGCGACACTTCCTTGCTAGGAAATAGCGTCTGCAGATGTCTAGGTATCGTAGCAATAGAGTTCTAATGCTTCTTAAAACGCGATATCGCATCCCATTTCTATGTTTCATGGTAAGATATAATATGATTTGCGAAGTGTTATGTATTCCTCGTCTACACTTCAAATGAATGTAAATGCGACACTTCCTTGCAAGGAAATAGCGTTTGCAAATGTCTACCTATCGTAGCAATAGTGTTCTAATGCTTCTTAAAACGCGATATCGCATCTCATTTCAATGTTTCATGATAAGATATAATATGATTTGCGAAGTGTCATGTATTCCTCGTCTACACTTCAAATGAATGTAAATGCGACACTTCCTTGCAAGGAAATAGCGTTTGCAGATGTCTACGTATCGTAGCAATAGAGTTCTAATGCTTCTTAAAACGCGATATCGCATCTCATTTCTATGTTTCATGGTAAGATATAATATGATTTGCGAAGTGTTATGTATTCCTCGTCTACACTTCAAATGAATGTAAATGCGACACTTCCTTGCAAGGAAATAGCGTTTGCAAATGTCTACCTATCGTAGCAATAGTGTTCTAATTCTTCTTAAAACGCGATATCGCATCTCATTTCTATGTTTCATGATAAGATATAATATGATTTGCGAAGTGTCATGTATTCCTCGTCTACACTTCAATTGAATGTAAATGCGACACTTCCTTGCAAGGAAATAGCGTTTGCAGATGTCTGCGTATCGTAGCAATAGTGTTCTAATGCTTCTTAAAACGCGATATCGCATCTCATTTCTATGTTTCATGGTAAGATATAATATTATTTGCGAAGTGTTATGTATTCCTCGTCTACACATCAAATGAATGTAAATGCGACACTTCCTTGCAAGGAAATAGCGTTTGCAGATGTCTACGTATCGTAGCAATAGAGATCTTTTGATTCTTAAAACGCGATATCGCATCTCATTTCTATGTTTCATGGTAAGATATTATATCATTTGCGAAGTGTCATGTATTCCTCGTCTAGACTTCAAATGAATGTAAATGCGACACTTTCTTGCTAGGAAATAGCGTTTGCAGATGTCTAGGTATCGTAGCAATAGAGTTCTAATGCTTCTTAAAACGCGATATCGCATCTCATTTCTATGTTTCATGGTAAGATATAATATGATTTGCGAAGTGTTATGTATTCCTCGTCTACACTTCAAATGAATGTAAATGCGACACTTCCTTGCAAGGAAATAGCGTTTGCACATGTCTACCTATCGCAGCAATAGTGTTCTAATGCTTCTTAAAACGCGATATCGCATCTCATTTCTATGTTTCATGGTAAGATATAATATGATTTGCGAAGTGTCATGTATTCCTCGTCTACACTTCAAATGAATGTAAATGCGGCACTTCCTTGCAAGGAAATAGCGTTTGCAGATGTCTACGTATCGTAGCAATAGTGTTCTAATGCTTCTTAAAACGCGATATCGCATCTCATTTCTGTGTTTCATGGTAAGATATAATATTCATTGCGAAGTGTTATGCATTCCTCGTCTACGATTCAAATGAATGTAAATGCGACATTTCCTTGCAAGGAAATAACGTTTGCAGATGTCTACGTATCGTAGCAATAGAGATCTTTTGATTCTTAAAACGCGATATCGCATCTCATTTCTATGTTTCATGGTAAGATATTATATGATTTGCGAAGTGTCATGTATTCCTCGTCTACACTTCAAATGAATGTAAATGCGACACTTCCTTGCTAGGAAGTAGCGTCTGCAGATGTCTAGGTATCGTAGCAATAGAGTTCTAATGCTTCTTAAAACGCGATATCGCATCTCATTTCTACGTTTCATGGTAAGATATAATATGATTTGCGAAGTGTTATGTATTCCTCGTCTACACTTCAAATGAATGTAAATGCGACACTTCCTTGCAAGGAAATAGCGTGTGCACATGTCTACCTATCGCAGCAATAGTGTTCTAATGCTTCTTAAAACGCGATATCGCATATCATTCCTATGTTTCATGGTAAGATATAATATGATTTGCGAAGTGTTATGTATTCCTCGTCTACACATCAACTGAATATAAATGCGACACTTCCTTGCAAGGAAATAGCGTTTGCAAATGTCTACCTATCGTAACAATAGTGTTCTAATGCTTCTTAAAACGCGATATCGCATCTCATTTCTATGTTTCATGATAAGATATAATATGATTTGCGAAGTGTCATGTATTCCTCGTCTACACTTCAAATGAATGTAAATGCCACACTTCCTTGCAAGGAAATAGCGTTTGCACATGTCTACCTATCGTAGCAATAGTGTTCTAATGCTTCTTAAAACGCGATATCGCATCTATTTTCTATGTTTCATGGTAAGATATAATATGATTTGCGAAGTGTCATGTATTCCTCGTCTACACTTCAAATGAATGTAAATGCGGCACTTCCTTGCAAGGAAATAGCGTTTGCAGATGTCTACGTGTCGTAGCAATAGAGTTCTAATGCTTCTTAAAACGCGATATCGCATCTCATTTGTATGTTTCATTGTAAGATATAATATGATTTGCGAAGTGTTATGTATTCCTCGTCTACACTTCAAATGAATGTAAATGCGACACTTCCTTGCAAGGAAATAGCGTTTGCACATGTCTACCTATCGCAGCAATAGTGTTCTAATGCTTCTTAAAACGCGATATCGCATCTCATTTCTATGTTTCATGGTAAGATATAATATGATTTGCGAAGTGTTATGTATTCCTCGTCTACACATCAAGTGAATATAAATGCGACACTTCCTTGCAAGGAAATAGCGTTTGCAAATGTCTACCTATCGTAGCAATGGTGTTCTAATGCTTCTTAAAACGCGATATCGCATCCCATTTCTATGTTTCATGGTAAGATATAATATGATTTGCGAAGTGTCATGTATTCCTCGTCTACACTTCAAATGAATGTAAATGCGGCACTTCCTTGCAAGGAAATAGCGTTTGCAGATGTCTACGTATCGTAGCAATAGAGTTCTAATGCTTCTTAAAACGCGATATCGCATCTCATTTCTATGTTTCATGGTAAGATATAATATGATTTGCGAAGTGTTATGTATTCCTCGTCTACACATCAACTGAATGTAAATGCGACACTTCCTTGCAAGGAAATAGCGTCTGCAGATGTCTAGGTATCGTAGCAATAGAGTTCTAATGCTTCTTAAAACGCGATATCGCATCCCATTTCTATGTTTCATGATAAGATATAATATGATTTGCGAAGTGTCATGTATTCCTCGTCTACACTTCAAATGAATGTAAATGCCACACTTCCTTGCAAGGAAATAGCGTTTGCAGATGTCTACGTATCGTAGCAATAGAGATCTTTTGATTCTTAAAACGCGATATCGCATCTCATTTCTATGTTTCATGGTAAGATATTATATGATTTGCGAAGTGTCATGTATTCCTCGTCTACACTTCAAATGAATGTAAATGCAACACTTCCTTGCTAGGAAATAGCGTCTGCAGATGTCTAGGTATCGTAGCAATAGAGTTCTAATGCTTCTTAAAACGCGATATCGCATCTCATTTCTATGTTTCATGGTAAGATATAATATGATTTGCGAAGTGTTATGTATTCCTCGTCTACACTTCAAATGAATGTAAATGCGACACTTCCTTGCAAGGAAATAGCGTTTGCACATGTCTACCTATCGCAGCAATAGTGTTCTAATGCTTCTTAAAACGCGATATCGCATCTCATTTCTATGTTTCATGGTAAGATATAATATGATTTGCGAAGTGTTATGTATTTCTCGTCTACACATCAACTGAATATAAATGCGACTCTTCCTTGCAAGGAAATAGCGTTTGCAAATGTCTACCTATCGTAGCAATAGTGTTCTAATGCTTCTTAAAACGCGATATCGCATCTCATTTCTATGTTTCATGATAAGATATAATATGATTTGCGAAGTGTCATGTATTCCTCGTCTACACTTCAAATGAATGTAAATGCCACACTTCCTTGCAAGGAAATAGCGTTTGCACATGTCTACCTATCGTAGCAATAGTGTTCTAATGCTTCTTCAAACGCGATATCGCATCTCATTTCTATGTTTCATGGTAAGATATAATATGATTTGCGAAGTGTCATGTATTCCTCGTCTACACTTCAAATGAATGTAAATGCGGCACTTCCTTGCAAGGAAATAGCGTTTGCAGATGTCTACGTGTCGTAGCAATAGAGTTCTAATGCTTCTTAAAACGCGATATCGCATCTCATTTGTATGTTTCATTGTAAGATATAATATGATTTGCGAAGTGTTATGTATTCCTCGTCTACACATCAACTGAATGTAAATGCGACACTTCCTTGCAAGGAAATAGCGTTTGCAAATGTCTACCTATCGTAGCAATAGTGTTCTAATGCTTCTTAAAACGCGATATCGCATCTCATTTCTATGTTTCATGATAAGATATAATATGATTTGCGAAGTGTCATGTATTCCTCGTCTACACTTCAAATGAATGTAAATGCCACACTTCCTTGCAAGGAAATAGCGTTTGCAGATGTCTACGTATCGTAGCAATAGAGTTCTAATGCTTCTTATAACGCGATATCGCATCTCATTTCTATGTTTCATGGTAAGATATAATATGATTTGCGAAGTGTTATGTATTCCTCGTCTACACATCAAATGAATGTAAATGCGACACTTCCTTGCAAGGAAATAGCGTTTGCAGATGTCTACGTATCGTAGCAATAGAGTTCTAATGCTTCTTAAAACGCGATACCGCATCTCATTTCTATGTTTCATGGTAAGATATAATATGACTTGCGAAGTGTTATGTATTCCTCGTCTACACTTCAAATGAATGTAAATGCGACACTTCCTTGCTAGGAAATAGCGTCTGCAGATGTCTAGGTATCGTAGCAATAGAGTTCTAATGCTCCTTAAAACGCGATATCGCATCCCATTTCTATGTTTCATGGTAAGATATAATATGATTTGCGAAGTGTTATGTATTCCTCGTCTACACTTCAAATGAATGTAAATGCGACACTTCCTTGCAAGGAAATAGCGTTTGCAAATGTCTACCTATCGTAGCAATAGTGTTCTAATGCTTCTTAAAACGCGATATCGCATCTCATTTCTATGTTTCATGATAAGATATAATATGATTTGCGAAGTGTCATGTATTCCTCGTCTACACTTCAAATGAATGTAAATGCCACACTTCCTTGCAAGGAAATAGCGTTTGCAGATGTCTACGTATCGTAGCAATAGAGTTCTAATGCTTCTTATAACGCGATATCGCATCTCATTTCTATGTTTCATGGTAAGATATAATATGATTTGCGAAGTGTTATGTATTCCTCGTCTACACATCAAATGAATGTAAATGCGACACTTCCTTGCAAGGAAATAGCGTTTGCAGATGTCTACGTATCGTAGCAATAGAGTTCTAATGCTTCTTAAAACGCGATATCGCATCTCATTTCTATGTTTCATGGTAAGATATAATATGACTTGCGAAGTGTTATGTATTCCTCGTCTACACTTCAAATGAATGTAAGTAAATGCGACACTTCCTTGCTAGGAAATAGCGTCTGCAGATGTCTAGGTATCGTAGCAATAGAGTTCTAATGCTCCTTAAAACGCGATATCGCATCCCATTTCTATGTTTCATGGTAAGATATAATATGATTTGCGAAGTGTTATGTATTCCTCGTCTACACTTCAAATGAATGTAAATGCGACACTTCCTTGCAAGGAAATAGCGTTTGCAAATGTCTACCTATCGTAGCAATAGTGTTCTAATGCTTCTTAAAACGCGATATCGCATCTCATTTCAATGTTTCATGATAAGATATAATATGGTTTGCCAAGTGTCATGTATTCCTCGTCTACACTTCAAATGAATGTAAATGCGACACTTCCTTGCAAGGAAATAGCGTTTGCAGATGTCTACGTATCGTAGCAATAGAGTTCTAATGCTTCTTAAAACGCGATATCGCATCTCATTTCTATGTTTCATGGTAAGATATAATATGATTTGCGAAGTGTTATGTATTCCTCGTCTACACTTCAAATGAATGTAAATGCGACACTTTCTTGCTAGGAAATAGCGTTTGCAGATGTCTAGGTATCGTAGCAATAGAGTTCTAATGCTTCTTAAAACGCGATATCGCATCTCATTTCTATGTTTCATGGTAAGATATAATATGATTTGCGAAGTGTTATGTATTCCTCGTCTACACTTCAAATGAATGTAAATGCGACACTTCCTTGCAAGGAAATAGCGTTTGCACATGTCTACCTATCGCAGCAATAGTGTTCTAATGCTTCTTAAAACGCGATATCGCATCTCATTTCTATGTTTCATGGTAAGATATAATATGATTTGCGAAGTGTCATGTATTCCTCGTCTACACTTCAAATGAATGTAAATGCGGCACTTCCTTGCAAGGAAATAGCGTTTGCAGATGTCTACGTATCGTAGCAATAGGGTTCTAATGCTTCTTAAAACGCGATATCGCATCTCATTTCTATGTTTCATGGTAAGATATAATATTCATTGCGAAGTGTTATGCATTCCTCGTCTACGATTCAAATGAATGTAAATGCGACATTTCCTTGCAAGGAAATAACGTTTGCAGATGTCTACGTATCGTAGCAATAGAGATCTTTTGATTCTTAAAACGCGATATCGCATCTCATTTCTATGTTTCATGGTAAGATATTATATGATTTGCGAAGTGTCATGTATTCCTCGTCTACACTTCAAATGAATGTAAATGCGACACTTCCTTGCTAGGAAATAGCGTCTGCAGATGTCTAGGTATCGTAGCAATAGAGTTCTAATGCTTCTTAAAACGCGATATCGCATCTCATTTCTACGTTTCATGGTAAGATATAATATGATTTGCGAAGTGTTATGTATTCCTCGTCTACACTTCAAATGAATGTAAATGCGACACTTCCTTGCAAGGAAATAGCGTTTGCACATGTCTACCTATCGCAGCAATAGTGTTCTAATGCTTCTTAAAACGCGATATCGCATCTCATTCCTATGTTTCATGGTAAGATATAATATGATTTGCGAAGTGTTATGTATTCCTCGTCTACACTTCAAATGAATGTAAATGCGACACTTCCTTGCAAGGAAATAGCGTTTGCAGATGTCTACGTATCGTAGCAATAGAGTTCTTATGATTCTTAAAACGCGATATCGCATCTCATTTCTATGTTTCATGGTAAGATATAATATGATTTGCGAAGTGTTATGTATTCCTCGTCTACACATCAACTGAATGTAAATGCGACACTTCCTTGCAAGGAAATAGCGGTTGCAAATGTCTACCTATCGTAGCAATAGTGTTCTAATGCTTCTTAAAACGCGATATCGCATCTCATTTCTATGTTTCATGATAAGATATAATATGATTTGCGAAGTGTCATGTATTCCTCGTCTACACTTAAAATGAATGTAAATGCGACACTTCCTTGCAAGGAAATAGCGTTTGCAGATGTCTACGTATCGTAGCAATAGAGTTCTAATGCTTCTTAAAACGCGATATCGCATCTCATTTCTATGTTTCATGGTAAGATATAATATGATTTGCGAAGTGTTATGTATTCCTCGTCTACACATCAAATCAATGTAAATGCGACACTTCCTTGCAAGGAAATAGCGTTTGCAGATGTCTACGTATCGTAGCAATAGAGTTCTAATGCTTCTTAAAACGCGATATCGCATCTCATTTCTGTGTTTCATGGTAAGATATAATATGACTTGCGAAGTGTTATGTATTCCACGTCTACACTTCAAATGAATGTAAATGCGACACTTCCTTGCTAGGAAATAGCGTTTGCAAATGTCTACCTATCGTAGCAATAGTGTTCTAATGCTTCTTAAAACGCGATATCGCATCTCATTTCTATGTTTCATGATAAGATATAATATGATTTGCGAAGTGTCATGTATTCCTCGTCTACACTTCAATTGAATGTAAATGCGACACTTCCTTGCAAGGAAATAGCGTTTGCAGATGTCTACGTATCGTAGCAATAGAGTTCTAAAGCTTCTTAAAACGCGATATCGCATCTCATTTCTATGTTTCATGGTAAGATATAATATGATTTGCGAAGTGTTATGTATTCCTCGTCTACACATCAACTGAATGTAAATGCGACACTTCCTTGCAAGGAAATAGCGTTTGCAAATGTCTACCTATCGTAGCAATAGTGTTCTAATGCTTCTTAAAACGCGATATCGCATCTCATTTTTATGTTTCATGATAAGATATAATATGATTTGCGAAGTGTCATCTATTCCTCGTCTACACTTCAAATGAATGTAAATGCGACACTTTCTTGCAAGGAAATAGCGTTTGCAGATGTCTACGTATCGTAGCAATAGAGATCTTTTGATTCTTAAAACGCGATATCGCATCTCATTTCTATGTTTCATGGTAAGATATTATATGATTTGCGAAGTGTCATGTATTCCTCGTCTACACTTCATATGAATGTAAATGCAACACTTCCTTGCTAGGAAATAGCGTCTGCAGATGTCTAGGTATCGTAGCAATAGAGTTCTAATGCTTCTTAAAACGCGATATCGCATCTCATTTCTATGTTTCATGGTAAGATATAATATGATTTGCGAAGTGTCATGTATTCCTCGTCTACACTTCAAATGAATGTAAATGCCACACTTCCTTGCAAGGAAATAGCGTTTGCACATGTCTACCTATCGTAGCAATAGTGTTCTAATGCTTCTTAAAACGCGATATCGCATCTCATTTCTATGTTTCATGATAAGATATAATATGATTTGCGAAGTGTCATGTATTCCTCGTCTACACTTCAAATGAATGTAAATGCGACACTTCCCTGCAAGGAAATAGCGTTTGCAGATGTCTACGTATCGTAGCAATAGAGTTCTAATGCTTCTTAAAACGCGATATCGCATCTCATTTCTATGTTTCATGGTAAGATATAATATGACTTGCGAAGTGTTATGTATTCCACGTCTACACTTCAAATGAATGTAAATGCGACACTTCCTTGCTAGGAAATAGCGTTTGCAAATGTCTACCTATCGTAGCAATAGTGTTCTAATGCTTCTTAAAACGCGATATCGCATCTCATTTCTATGTTTCATGATAAGATATAATATGATTTGCGAAGTGTCATGTATTCCTCGTCTACACTTCAATTGAATGTAAATGCGACACTTCCTTGCAAGGAAATAGCGTTTGCAGATGTCTACGTATCGTAGCAATAGAGTTCTAAAGCTTCTTAAAACGCGATATCGCATCTCATTTCTATGTTTCATGGTAAGATATAATATGATTTGCGAAGTGTTATGTATTCCTCGTCTACACATCAACTGAATGTAAATGCGACACTTCCTTGCAAGGAAATAGCGTTTGCAAATGTCTACCTATCGTAGCAATAGTGTTCTAATGCTTCTTAAAACGCGATATCGCATCTCATTTTTATGTTTCATGATAAGATATAATATGATTTGCGAAGTGTCATCTATTCCTCGTCTACACTTCAAATGAATGTAAATGCGACACTTTCTTGCAAGGAAATAGCGTTTGCAGATGTCTACGTATCGTAGCAATAGAGATCTTTTGATTCTTAAAACGCGATATCGCATCTCATTTCTATGTTTCATGGTAAGATATTATATGATTTGCGAAGTGTCATGTATTCCTCGTCTACACTTCATATGAATGTAAATGCAACACTTCCTTGCTAGGAAATAGCGTCTGCAGATGTCTAGGTATCGTAGCAATAGAGTTCTAATGCTTCTTAAAACGCGATATCGCATCTCATTTCTATGTTTCGTGGTAAGATATATTACGATTTGCGGAGTGTTATGTACTCCTCGTCTACACTTCAAATGAATGTAAATGCGACACTTCCTTGCAAGGAAATAGCGATTGCAAATGTCTACTTATCGTAGCAGTAGTGTTCTAATACTCCTTAGAACGCGATGTCGCATCTCATTTCTATGTTTCATGGTAAGATATAATATGATTTGCGAAGTGTTATGTATTCCTCGTCTACACTTCAAATGAATGTAAATGCGACACTTTCTTGCAAGGAAATAGCGTTTGCAGATGTCTACGTATCGTAGCATTGGATTTCTGATGCTTCTTAAAACGAGATATTGCATCTCATATCTATGTTTCATGATAAGATATAATATTCATTGCGAAGTGTTATGCATTCCTCGTCTACGATTCAAATGAATGAAAATGCGACACTTCCTTGCAAGGAAATAGCGTTTGCAGATGTCTACGTATCGTAGCAATAGAGTTCTAATGCTTCTTAAAACGCGATATCACATCTCATTTCTATGTTTCATGGTAAGATATAATATGATTTGCGATGTGTTATGTATTCCTCGTCTACACTTCAAATGAATGTGGATGCGACACTTCCTCGCCAGGAAATAGCGTTTGCAGATGTCTACGTATCGTAGCAGTTGAGTTCTAATGCTTCTTAAAACGCGATATCGCATCTCATTTCTATGTTTCATGGTAAGATATAATATGATTTGCGAAGTGTTATGTATTCCTCGTCTACACATCAAATGAATGTAAATGCGACACTTCCTTGCAAGGAAATAGCGTTTGCAGATATCTACGTATCGAAGCAATAGAGTTCAAATGCTTCTTAAAACGAGATATTGCATCTCATACCTATGTTTCATGATAAGATATAATATTCATAGCGAAGTGTTATGCATTCCTCGTCTACGATTCAAATGAATGTAAATGCGACACTTTCTTTTAAGGAAATAGCGTTTGCAGATGTCTACGTATCGTAGCAATGGATTTCTGATGCTTCTTAAAACGCGATATCGCATCCCATTTCTATGTTTCGTGGTAAGATATAATATGATTTGCGAAGTGTCATGTATTCCTCGTCTACGATTCAAATGAATGTAAATGCGGCACTTCCTCGCAAGGAAATAGCGTTTGCAGATGTCTACGTATCGTAGCAATAGAGTTCTAATGCTTCTTAAAACGCGATATCGCATCTCATTTCTATGTTTCATGGTAAGATATAATATGATTTGCGAAGTGTTATGTATTCCTCGTCTACACTTCAAATGAATGTAAATGCGACACTTTCTTGCAAGGAAATAGCGTTTGCAGATGTCTACGTATCGTAGCATTGGATTTCTGATGCTTCTTAAAACGAGATGTTGCATCTCATATCTATGTTTCATGATAAGATATAATATTCATTGCGAAGTGTTATGCATTCCTCGTCTACGATTCAAATGAATGAAAATGCGACACTTCCTTGCAAGGAAATAGCGTTTGCACATGTCTACCTATCGTAGCAATAGTGTTCTAATGCTTCTTAAAACGCGATATCGCATCTCATTTCTATGTTTCATGGTAGGATATAATATGATTTGCGAAGTGTCATGTATTCCTCGTCTACACTTCAAATGAATGTAAATGCGGCACTTCCTTGCAAGGAAATAGCGTTTGCAGATGTCTACGTATCGTAGCAATAGAGTTCTAATGCTTCTTAAAACGCGATATCGCATCTCATTTCTATGTTTCATGGTAAGATATAATATGATTTGCGAAGTGTTATGTATTCCTCGTCTACACATCAACTGAATGTAAATGCGACACTTCCTTGCAAGGAAATAGCGTTTGCAAATGTCTACCTATCGTAGCAATAGTGTTCTAATGCTTCTTAAAACGCGATATCGCATCTCATTTCTATGTTTCATGATAAGATATAATATGATTGGCGAAGTGTCATGTATTCCTCGTCTACACTTCAAATGAATGTAAATGCCACACTTCCTTGCAAGGAAATAGCGTTTGCAGATGTCTACGTATCGTAGCAATAGAGTTCTAATGCTTCTTATAACGCGATATCGCATCTCATTTCTATGTTTCATGGTAAGATATAATATGATTTGCGAAGTGTTATGTATTCCTCGTCTACACATCAAATGAATGTAAATGCGACACTTCCTTGCAAGGAAATAGCGTTTGCAGATGTCTACGTATCGTAGCAATAGAGTTCTAATGCTTCTTAAAACGCGATATCGCATCTCATTTCTATGTTTCATGGTAAGATATAATATGACTTGCGAAGTGTTATGTATTCCTCGTCTACACTTCAAATGAATGTAAATGCGACACTTCCTTGCTAGGAAATAGCGTCTGCAGATGTCTAGGTATCGTAGCAATAGAGTTCTAATGCTTCTTAAAACGCGATATCGCATCCCATTTCTATGTTTCATGGTAAGATATAATATGATTTGCGAAGTGTTATGTATTCCTCGTCTACACTTCAAATGAATGTAAATGCGACACTTCCTTGCATGGAAATAGCGTTTGCAAATGTCTACCTATCGTAGCAATAGTGTTCTAATGCTTCTTAAAACGCGATATCGCATCTCATTTCAATGTTTCATGATAAGATATAATATGATTTGCGAAGTGTCATGTATTCCTCGTCTACACTTCAATTGAATGTAAATGCGACAATTCCTTGCAAGGAAATAGCGTTTGCAGATGTCTACGTATCGTAGCAATAGTGTTCTAATGCTTCTTAAAACGCGATATCGCATCTCATTTCTATGTTTCATGGTAAGATATAATATGATTTGCGAAGTGTTATGTATTCCTCGTCTACACTTCAAATGAATGTAAATGCGACACTTCCTTGCAAGGAAATAGCGTTTGCAAATGTCTACCTATCGTAGCAATAGTGTTCTAATTCTTCTTAAAACGCGATATCGCATCTCATTTCTATGTTTCATGATAAGATATAATATGATTTGCGAAGTGTCATGTATTCCTCGTCTACACTTCAATTGAATGTAAATGCGACACTTCCTTGCAAGGAAATAGCGTTTGCAGATGACTGCGTATCGTAGCAATAGTGTTCTAATGCTTCTTAAAACGCGATATCGCATCTCATTTCTATGTTTCATGGTAAGATATAATATTATTTGCGAAGTGTTATGTATTCCTCGTCTACACATCAAATGAATGTAAATGCGACACTTCCTTGCAAGGAAATAGCGTTTGCAGATGTCTACGTATCGTAGCAATAGAGATCTTTTGATTCTTAAAACGCGATATCGCATCTCATTTCTATGTTTCATGGTAAGATATTATATCATTTGCGAAGTGTCATGTATTCCTCGTCTACACTTCAAATGAATGTAAATGCGACACTTTCTTGCTAGGACATAGCGTTTGCAGATGTCTAGGTATCGTAGCAATAGAGTTCTAATGCTTCTTAAAACGCGATATCGCATCTCATTTCTATGTTTCATGGTAAGATATAATATGATTTGCGAAGTGTTATGTATTCCTCGTCTACACTTCAAATGAATGTAAATGCGACACTTCCTTGCAAGGAAATAGCGTCTGCACATGTCTACCTATCGCAGCAATAGTGTTCTAATGCTTCTTAAACCGCGATATCGCATCTCATTTCTATGTTTCATGGTAAGGTATAATATGATTTGCGAAGTGTCATGTATTCCTCGTCTACACTTCAAATGAATGTAAATGCGGCACTTCCTTGCAAGGAAATAGCGTTTGCAGATGTCTACGTATCGTAGCAATAGAGTTTAAATGCTTCTTAAAACGAGATATTGCATCTCATACCTATGTTTCATGGTAAGATATAATATGATTTGCGAAGTGTCATGTATTCCTCGTCTACACTTCAAATGAATGTAAATGCGACACTTCCTTGCAAGGAAATAGCGTTTGCAGATGTCTACGTATCGTAGCAATGGATTTCTGATGCTTCTTAAAAGGCGATATCGCATTTCATTTCTATGTTTCATGGTAAGGTATAATATGATTTGCGAAGTGTTATGTATTCCTCGTCTACACTTCAAATGAATGTAAATGCGACACTTCTTTGCAAGGAAATAGCGTTTGCAGATGTCTACGTATCGTTGCAATAGAGTTCTTATGATTCTTAAAACGCGATATCGCATCTCATTTCTATGTTTCATGGTAAGATATAGTATGATTTGCGGAGTGTTATGTATTCCTCGTCTACACTTCAAATGAATGTAAATGCGACACTTCCTTGCAAGGAAATAGCGTTTGCAGATGTCTACGTATCGTAGCAATAGTGTTCTTATGATTCTTAAAATGCGATATCGCATCTCATTTCTATGTTTCATGGTAAGATATAATATGATTTGCGTAGTGTTATGTATTCATCGTCTACACTTCAAATGAATGTAAATGCGACTCTTCTTTGCAAGGAAATAGCGTTTGCAGATGTCTACGTATCGTAGCAGTTGAGTTCTAATGCTTCTTAAAACGCGATATCGCATCTCATTTCTATGTTTCATGGTAAGATATAATATGATTTGCGAAGTGTTATGTATTCCTCGTCTACACATCAAATGAATGTAAATGCGACACTTCCTTGCAAGGAAATAGCGTTTGCAGATATCTACGTATCGAAGCAATAGAGTTCAAATGCTTCTTAAAACGAGATATTGCATCTCATACCTATGTTTCATGATAAGATATAATATTCATAGCGAAGTGTTATGCATTCCTCGTCTACGATTCAAATGAATGTAAATGCGACACTTTCTTTTAAGGAAATAGCGTTTGCAGATGTCTACGTGTCGTAGCAATGTATTTCTGATGCTTCTTAAAACGCGATATCGCATCCCATTTCTATGTTTCGTGGTAAGATATAATATGATTTGCGAAGTGTCATGTATTCCTCGTCTACGATTCAAATGAATGTAAATGCGGCACTTCCTCGCAGGGAAATAGCGTTTGCAGATGTCTACGTATCGTAGCAATAGAGTTCTAATGCTTCTTAAAACGCGATATCGCATCTCATTTCTATGTTTCATGGTAAGATATAATATGATTTGCGAAGTGTTATGTATTCCTCGTCTACACTTCAAATGAATGTAAATGCGACACTTTCTTGCAAGGAAATAGCGTTTGCAGATGTCTACGTATCGTAGCATTGGATTTCTGATGCTTCTTAAAACGAGATATTGCATCTCATATCTATGTTTCATGATAAGATATAATATTAATTGCGAAGTGTTATGCATTCCTCGTCTACGATTCAAATGAATGAAAATGCGACACTTCCTTGCAAGGAAATAGCGTTTGCAGATGTCTGCGTATCGTAGCAGTAGAGTTCTAATGCTTCTTAAAACGCGATATCGCTTGTCATTTCTATGTTTCGTGGTAAGATATAATATGATTTGCGGAGTGTTATGTATTCCTCGTTTACACTTCAAAGGAATGTAAATGCGACACATCCTAGCAAGGAAATAGCGTTTGCAGATGTCTACGTATCGAAGCAATAGAGTTCAAATGCTTCTTAAAACGAGATATTGCATCTCATATCTATGTTTCATGATAAGATATAATATTCATTGCGAAGTGTTATGTATTCCTCGTCTACACTTCAAATGAATGTGGATGCGACACTTCCTCGCCAGGAAATAGCGTTTGCAGATGTCTACGTATCGTAGCAGTTGAGTTCTAATGCTTCTTAAAACGCGATATCGCATCTCATTTCTATGTTTCATGGTAAGATGTAATACGATTTGCGAAGTGTTATGTATTCCTCGTCTACGTGTCGTAGCAATAGAGTTCTTATGATTCTTAGAACGCTATATTGCATCTCATTTTTACGTTTCATGGTAAGATATAATATGATTTGCGAAGTGTTATGCATTCCTCGTCTACGATCCAAATGAATGTAAATGCGACACTTCCTTGCAAGGAAATAGCGTTTGCAGATGTCTACGTATCGTAGCAGTAGTGTTCTAATACTTCTTAGAACGCGATGTCGCATCTCATTTCTATGTTTCATGGTAATATATAATATGAGTTGCGAAGTGTTATGTATCCGTCGTCTACACTTCAAATGAATGTAAATGCGACACTTCCTTGCAAGGAAATAGCGTTTGCAGCTGTCTACGGATCGTAGCAATAGAGTTCTAATGCTTCTTAAAACGCGATATCGCACCTCATTTCTATGTTTCATGGTAAGATATAATACGATTTGCGAAGTGTTATGTATTCCTCGTCTGCACTTCAAATGAATGTGAATGCGACACTTCCTCGCTAGGAAATAGCGTATGCAGATGTCTACGTGTCGAAGCAATAGAGTTCAAATGCTTCTTAAAACGAGATATTGCATCTCATTTCTATGTTTCATGGTAAGATATAATATGATTTGCGAAGTGTTATGTATTCTTCGTTTACACATCAAATGAATGTAAATGCGAGACTTCCTTGCAAGGAAATAGCGTTTGCAGATGTCTACGTATCGTAGCAATAGAGTTCTTATGATTCTTAAAACGCGATATCGCATCTCATTTCTATGTTTCATGGTAAGGTATAATATGATTTGCGAAGTGTTATGTATCCGTCGTCTACACTTCAAATGAATGTAAATGCGGCACTTCCTTGCAAGGAAATAGCGTTTGCAGATGTCTACGTATCGTAGCAATAGAGTTCTAATGCTTCTTAAAACGCGATATCGCATCTCATTTCTATGTTTCATGGTAAGATATAATATGATTTGCGAAGTGTTATGTATTCCTCGTCTACACATCAAATAAATTTAAATGCGACACTTCCTTGCAAGGAAATAGCGTTTGCAGATGTCTACGTATCGTAGCAATAGAGTTCTAATGCTTCTTAAAACGAGATATTGCATCTCATATCTATGTTTCATGGTAAGATATAATATGATTTGCGAAGTGTTATGTATTCCTCGTCTACACATCAAATAAATTTAAATGCGACACTTCCTTGCAAGGAAATAGCGTTTGCAGATGTCTACGTATCGTAGCAATAGAGTTCTAATGCTTCTTAAAACGAGATATTGCATCTCATATCTATATTTCATGATAAGATATAATATTCATTGCTAAGTGTTATGCATTCCTCGTCTACGATTCAAATGAATGAAAATGCTACACTTCCTTGCAAGGAAATAGCGTTTTCAGATGTCTACGTATCGTAGCAATAGAGTTCTAATGCTTCTTAAAACGCGATATCGCATCTCACTTCTATGTTTCATGGTAAGATATAATATGATTTGCGAAGTGTTATGTATTCCTAGTCTACACTACAAATGAATGTGAATGCGACACTTCCTCGCTAGGAAATAGCGTTAGCAGATGTCTGCGTATCGTAGCAGTAGAGTTCTAATGCTTCTTAAAACGCGATATCGCATTTCATTTCTATGTTTCATGGTAAGATAAAATATGATTTGCGAAGTGTTATGTATTCCTCGTCTACACATCAAATGAATGTAAATGCGACACTTTCTTGCAAGGAAATAGCGTTTGCAGATGTCTACGTATCGAAGCAATAGAGTTCAAATGCTTCTTAAAACGAGATATTGCATCTCATATCTATGTTTCATGATAAGATATAATATTCATTGCGAAGTGTTATGCATTCCTCGTCTACGATTCAAATGAATGTAAGTGCGACACTTCCTTGCAAGGAAATAGCGTTTGCAGATGTCTACGTATCGTAGCAATAGAGATCTTTTGATTCTTAAAACGCGATATCGCATCTGATTTCTATGTTTCATGGTAAGATATTATATGATTTGCGAAGTGTCATGTATTCCTCGTCTACACTTCAAATGAATGTAAATGCGACACTTCCTTGCTAGGAAATAGCGTCTGCAGATGTCTAGGTATCGTAGCGATAAAGTTCTAATGCTTCTTAAAACGCGATATCGCATCTCATTTCTATGTTTCATAGTAAGATATAATGTGATTTGCGAAGTGCTATGGATTCCTCGTCTACACTTCAAATGAATGTAAATGCGACACTTCCTTGCAAGGAAGTAGCGTTTGCAGATGTCTACATATCGTAGCAATAGAGTTCTAATGTTTCTTAAAACGCGATATCGCATCTCATTTCTATGTTTCATGGTAAGATATAATATGATTTGCGAAGTGTTATGTATTCCTCGTCTACACATCAACTGAATGTAAATGCGACACTTCCTTGCAAGGAAATAGCGTTTGCAGATGTCTACGTATCGTAGCAATAGAGTTCTTATGATTCCTAGAACGCTATATTGCATCTCATTTTTGCGTTTCATGGTAAGATATAATATGATTTGCGAACTGTCATGTATTCCTCGTCAACGATTCAAATGAATGTAAATGCGGCACTTCCTCGCAAGGAAATAGCGTTTGCAGATGTCTACGTATCGTAGCAATAGAGTTCTAATGCTTCTTAAAACGCGATATCGCATCTCATTTCTATGTTTCATGGTAAGATATAATACGATTTGCGGAGTGTTATGTACTCCTCGTCTACACTTCAAATGAATGTAAATGCGACACTTCCTTGCAAGGAAATAGCGTTTGCAAATGTCTACCTATCGTAGCAGTAGTGTTCTAATACTTCTTAGAACGCGATGTCGCATCTCATTTCTATGTTTCATGGTAATATATAATATGATTTGCGAAGTGTTATGTATCCGTCGTCTACACTTCAAATGAATGTAAATGCGACACTTTCTTGCAAGGAAATAGCGTTTGCAGATGTCTACGTATCGTAGCAATGGATTTCTGATGCTTCTTAAAACGCGATATCGCTTGTCATTTCTATGTTTCATGGTAAGATATAATATGATTTGCGGAGTGTTATGTATTCCTCGTTTACACTTCAAAGGAATGTAAATGCGACACTTCCTAGCAAGGAAATAGCGTTTGCAGATGTCTACGTATCGAAGCAATAGAGTTCAAATGCTTCTTAAAACGAGATATTGCATCTCATATCTATGTTTCATGATAAGATGTAATATTCATTGCGAAGTGTTATGTATTCCTCGTCCACACTTCAAATGAATGTGGATGCGACACTTCCTCGCCAGGAAATAGCGTTTGCAGATGTCTACGTATCGTAGCAATAGAGTTCTTATGATTCTTAGAACGCTATATTGCATCTCATTTTTACGTTTCATGGTAAGATATAATATGATTTGCGAAGTGTCATGTATTCCTCGTCTACGATTCAAATGAATGTAATTGCGACACTTCCTTGCAAGGAAATAGCGATTGCAGATGTCTACGTATCGTAGCAATAGAGTTCAAATGCTTCTTAAAACGCGATATCGCATCTCATTTCTATGTTTCATGGTAAGATATAATATGATTTGCGAAGTATCATGTATTCCTAGTCTACACTTCAAATGAAAGTAAATGCGACACTTCCTTGCTAGGAAATAGCGTTTGCAGATGTCTACGTATCGTAGCAATAGAGTTCTTATGATTCTTAAAACTCGATATCGCATCTCATTTCTATGTTTCATGGTAAGGTATAATATTATTTGCGAAGTGTTATGTATCCGTCGTCTATACTTCAAATGAATGTAAATGCGACACTTTCTTGCAAGGAAATAGCGTTTGCAGATGTCTACGTATCGTTGCAATAGAGTTCTTATGATTCTTAAAACGCGATATCGCATCTCATTTCTATGTTTCATGGTAAGATATAATATGATTTGCGGAGTGTTATGTATTCCTCGTCTACACTTCAAATGAATGTAAATGCGACACTTCCTTGCAAGGAAATAGCGTTTGCAGATGTCTACTTATCGAAGCAATAGAGTTCAAATGCTTCTTAAAACGAGATATTGCATCTCATATCTATGTTTCATGATAAGATATAATATTCATTGCGAAGTGTTATGCATTCCTCGTCTACGATTCAAATGAATGTAAATGCTACGCTTCCTTGCAAGGAAATAGCGTTTGCAGATGTCTACGGATCGTAGCAATAGAGTTCTAATGCTTCTTAAAACGCGAGATCGCATCCCATTTCTATGTTTGATGGTAAGATATAAAATGATTTGCGAAGTGTTATGTTTTCCTCGTCTACACTTCAAATGAATGAAAATGCGACACTTCCTTGCTAGGAAATAGCGTTTGCAGATGTCTACGTATCGTAGCAATGGATTTCTGATGCTTCTTAAAACGCGATATCGCTTGTCATTTCTATGTTTCATGGTAAGATATAATATGATTTGCGGAGATTTATGTATTCCTCGTTTACACTTCAAATGAATGTAAATGCGACACTTCCTAGCAAGGAAATAGCGTTTGCAGATGTCTACGTATCGAAGCAATAGAGTTCAAATGCTTCTTAAAACGAGATATTGCATCTCATATCGTTGTTTCATGATAAGATATAATATTCATTGCGAAGTGTTATGCAATGAATTCACTTGTATTCCTCGTCTACACTTCAAATGAATGTAAATGCGACACTTCTTTGCAAGGAAATAGCGTTTGCAAATGTCTACCTATCGTAGCAGTAGTGATCTAATGCTTCTTAGAACGCGATATCGCATCTCATTTCTATGTTTCATGGTAAGATATAATATGATTTGCGAAGTGTTATGTATTCCTAGTCTACACTTCAAATGAATGTGAATGCGACACTTTCTCGCTAGGAAATAGCGTTTGCAGATGTCTACGTATCGTAGCAATAGATTTCTAATGCTTCTTAAAACGCGAGATCGCATCCATATTTCTATGTATCATGGTAAGATATAATATGATTTGCGAAGTGACATGTATTCCTCGTCTACACTTCAAATGAATGTAAATGCGACACTTCCTTGCTAGCAAATAGCGTCTGCAGATGTCTAGGTATCGTAGCAATAGAGTTCTAATGCTTCGTAAAACGCGATATCGCATCTCATTTCTATGTTTCATGATAAGATATAATATTCATTGCGAAGTGTTATGCATTCCTCGTCTACGATTCAAATGAATGTAAATGCGACACTTCCTTGCAAGGAAATAGCGTTTGCAGATGTCTACGTATCGAAGCAATAGAGTTCAAGTGCTTCTTAAAACGAGATATTGCATCTCATATCTATGTTTCATGATAAGATATAATATTCATTGCGAAGTGTTATGCATTCCTCGTCTACGATTAAAATGAATGAAAATGCGACACTTCCTTGCAAGGAAATAGCGTTTGCAGATGTCTACGTATCGTAGCAATAGAGTTCTAATGCTTCTTAAAACGCGATATCGCATCTTATTTCTATGTTTCATGGTAAGATGTAATACGATTTGCGAAGTGTTATGTATTCCTCGTCTACACTTTACTCGTCTACGTGTCGTAGCAATAGAGTTCTTATGATTCTTAAAACGCGTTATCGCATCTCATTTCTATGTTTCATGGTAAGGTATAATATGATTTGCGAAGTGTTATGTATTCCTCGTCTACACATCAAATAAATTTAAATGCGACACTTCCTTGCAAGGAAATAGCGTTTGCAGATGTCTACGTATCGTAGCAATAGAGTTCTAATGCTTCTTAAAACGAGATATTGCATCTCATATCTATGTTTCATGGTAAGATATAATATGATTTGCGAAGTGTTATGTATTCCTCGTCTACACTTCAAATGAATGTAAATGCGACACTTTCTTGCAAGGAAATAGCGTTTGCAGATGTCTACGTATCGAAGCAATAGAGTTCAAATGCTTCTTAAAACGAGATATCGCATCTCATATCTATGTTTCATGATAAGATATAATATTCATTGCGAAGTGTTATGCATTCCTCGTCTACGATTCAAATGAATGTAAATGCGACGCTTCCTTGCAAGGAAATAGCGTTTGCAGATGTCTACGTATCGAAGCAATAGAGCTCTAATGCTTCTTAAAACGCGATATCGCATCTCATTTCTATTTTTCATGGTAAGATATAATATGATTTGCGGAGTGTTATGTACTCCTCGTCTACACTTCAAATGAATGTAAATGCGACACTTCCTTGCAAGGAAATAGCGTTTGCAAATGTCTACCTATCGTAGCAGTAGTGATCTAATGCATCTTAGAACGCGATGTCGCAACTCATTTCTATGTTTCATGGTAAGATATAATATGATTTGCGAACTGTTATGTATTCCTCGTCTACACTTCAAATGAATGTAAATGCGACACATCCTTGCAAGGAAATAGCGTTTGCAGATGTCTACGTATCGTAGCAATAGAGTTCTTATGATTCTTAAAACGCGATATCGCATCTCATTTCTATTTTTCATGGTAAGATATAATATGATTTGCGAAGTGTTATGTATTCCTCGTCTACACTTCAAATGAATGTAAATGCGACACTTCTTTGCAAGGAAATAGCGTTTGCAAATGTCTACCTATCGTAGCAGTAGTGATCTAATGCTTCTTAGAACGCGATATCGCATCTCATTTCTATGTTTCATGGTAAGATATAATATGATTTGCGAAGTGTTATGTATTCCTAGTCTACACTTCAAATGAATGTGAATGCGACACTTTCTCGCTAGGAAATAGCGTTTGCAGATGTCTACGTATCGTAGCAATAGATTTCTAATGCTTCTTAAAACGCGAGATCGCATCCATATTTCTATGTATCATGGTAAGATATAATATGATTTGCGAAGTGACATGTATTCCTCGTCTACACTTCAAATGAATGTAAATGCGACACTTCCTTGCTAGCAAATAGCGTCTGCAGATGTCTAGGTATCGTAGCAATAGAGTTCTAATGCTTCTTAAAACGCGATATCGTATTTCATTTCTATGTTTCATGGTAAGATATAATATGATTTGCGAAGTGTTATGTATTCCTCGTTTACACTTCAAATGAATGTAAATGCGGCACTTCCTTGCTAGGAGATAGCGTCTGTAGATGTCTAGGTATCGCAGCAATAGAGTTCTAATGCTTCGTAAAACGCGATATCGCATCTCATTTCTATGTTTCATGATAAGATATAATATTCATTGCGAAGTGTTATGCATTCCTCGTCTACGATTCAAATGAATGTAAATGCGACACTTCCTTGCAAGGAAATAGCGTTTGCAGATGTCTACGTATCGAAGCAATAGAGTTCAAATGCTTCTTAAAACGAGATATTGCATCTCATATCTATGTTTCATGATAAGATATAATATTCATTGCGAAGTGCTATGCATTCCTCGTCTACGATTAAAATGAATGAAAATGCGACACTTCCTTGCAAGGAAATAGCGTTTGCAGATGTCTACGTATCGTAGCAATAGAGTTCTAATGCTTCTTAAAACGCGATATCGCATCTCATTTCTATGTTTCATGGTAAGATATAATATGATTTGCGAAGTGTTATGTATTCCTCGTCTACACTTCAAATGAATGTGAATGCGACACTTCCTCGCTAGGAAAGAGCGTTTGCAGATGTCTGCGTATCGTAGCAGTAGATTTCTAATGCTTCTTAAAACGCGATATCGCATCTCATTTCTATGTTCCATGGTAAGGTATAATATGATTTGCGAACTGTTATGTATTCCTCGTCTACACTTCAAATGAATATAAATGCGACACTTTCTTGCAAGGAAATAGCGTTTGCAGATGTCTACGTATCGAAGCAATAGAGTTCTTATGATTCTTAAAACGCGATATCGCATCTCATTTCCATGTTTCATGGTAAGATATAATATGATTTGCGAACTGTTATGTATTCCTCGTCTACACTTCAAATGAATGTAAATGCGACACTTCCTTGCAAGGATATAGCGTTTCCAGATGTCTACGTATCGTAGCAATAGAGTTCTAATGCTTCTTAAAACGCGATATCGCATCTCATTTCTATGTTTCATGGTAAGATATAATATGATTTGCGAAGTGTTATGTATTCCTCGTCTACACTTCAAATGAATGTGAATGCGACACTTCCTCGCTAGGAAAGAGCGATTGCAGATGTCTGCGTATCGTAGCAGTAGAGTTCTAATGCTTCTTAAAACGCGATATCGCATCTCATTTCTATGTTTCATGGTAAGATATAATATGATTTGCGAACTGTTATGTATTCCTCGTCTACACTTCAAATGAATGTAAATGCGACACTTCCTCGCTAGGAAATAGCGTTTGCAGATGTCTACGTATCGTAGCAATAGAGTTCATATGATTCTTAAAACGCGATATCGCATCTCATTTCTATGTTTCATGGTAAGATATAACATGATTTGCGAAGTGCTATGTATTCCTCGTCTACACTTCAAATGAATGTGAATGCGATACTTCCTCGCTAGGAAATAGCGTTTGGAGATGTCTACGTATCGTAGCATCAGCTTTCTAATGCTTCTTAAAACGCGATATCGCGTCTCATTTCTATCTTTCATGGTAAGATATAATATGATTTGCGAAGTGTCATGTATTCCTCTTCTGCACTTCAAATGAATGTAAATGCGACACTTCCTTGCAAGGAAATAGCGTTTGCAGATGTCTACGTATCGTAGCAATAGAGTTCTTATGATTCTTAAAACTTGATATCGCATCTCATTTCTATGTTTCATGGAAAGATATAATATGATTTGCGAAGTGTCATGTATTCCTCGTCTACACTTCAAATGAATGTAAATGCGACACTTCCTTACAAGGAAATAGCGTTTGCAGATGTCTACGTATCGAAGCAATTGAGTTCAAATGCTTCTTAAAACGAGATATTGCATCTCATATCTATGTTTCATGATAAGATATAATATTCATTGCGAAGTGTTATGCATTCCCCGTCTACGATTCAAATGAATGTAAATGCGACACTTCCTTGCAAGGAAATAGCGTTTGCAGATGTCTACGTATCGTAGCAATAGTGTTCTTATGATTCTTAAAACGCGATATCGCATCTCATTTCTATGTTTCATGGTAAGATATAATATGATTTGCGACGTGTCATGTATTCCTCGTCTACACTTCAAATGAATGTAAATGCGACACTTCCTTGCTAGGAAATAGCGTCTGCAGATGTCTAGGTATCGTAGCAATAGATTTCTAATGCTTCTTAAAACGCGATATCGCATCTCATATCTATGTTTCATGGTAAGATATAATATGATTTGCGACGTGTCATGTATTCCTCGTCTACACTTCAAATGAATGTAAATGCGACACTTCCTTGCTAGGAAATAGCGTCTGCAGATGTCTAGGTATCGTAGCAATAGATTTCTAATGCTTCTTAAAACGCGATATCGCATCTCATATCTATGTTTCATGGTAAGATATAATATGATTTGCGAAGTGTCATGTATTCCTCGTCTACACTTCAAGTGAATGTAAATGCGACACTTCCTTGCGAGGAAATAGCGTCTGCAGATGCCTAGGTATCGTAGCAATAGAGTTCAAATGCTTCTTAAAACGAGATATTGCATCTCATATCTATGTTTCATGATAAGATATAATTTTCATTGCGAAGTGTTATGCATTCCTCGTATACGATTCAAATGAGTGTAAATGCGACACTTCCTTGCAAGGAAATAGTTTTTGCAGATGTCTAGGTATCGTAGCAATAGAGTTCAAATGCTTCTTAAATCGACATATTGCATCTCGTATCTATGTTTCATGATAAGATATATTATTCATTGCGAAGTGTTATACATTCCTCGTCTACGATTCAAATGAATGTAAATGCGACACTTCCTTGCAAGGAAATAGCGTTTGCAGATGTCTACGTATCGTAGCAATGGATTTCTGATGCTTCTTAAAACGCGATATCGCTTGTCATTTCTATGTTTCATGGTTAGATATAATATGATTTGCGGAGTGTTATGTATTCCTCGTTTACACTCCAAATGAATGTAAATGCGACACTTCCTAGCAAGGAAATTGCGTTTGCAGATGTCTACGTATCGATGCAATAGAGTTCAAATGCTTCTTAAAACGAGATATTGCATCTCATATCGTTGTTTCATGATAAGATATAATATTCATTGCGAAGTGTTATGCATTCCTCGTCTACGATTCAAATGAATGTAAATGCGACACTTCTTTGCAAGGAAATAGCGTTTGCAGATGTCTACTTATCGAAGCAATAGAGTTCAAATGCTTCTTAAAACGAGATATTGCATCTCATATCTATGTTTCATGATAAGATATAATATTCATTGCGAAGTGTTATGCATTCCTCGTCTACGATTCAAATGAATGTAAATGCGACGCTTCCTTGCAAGGAAATAGCGTTTGCAGATGTCTACGGATCGTAGCAATAGAGTTCTAATGCTTCTTAAAACGCGATATCGCATCTCATTTCTATGTTTCATGGTAAGATGTAATACGATTTGCGAAGTGTTATGTATTCCTCGTCTACACTTTACTCGTCTACGTGTCGTAGCAATAGAGTTCTTATGATTCTTAAAACGCGATATCGCATCTCATTTCTATGTTTCATGGTAAGGTATAATATGATTTGCGAAGTGTTATGTATCCGTCGTCTACACTTCAAATGAATGTAAATGCGACACTTTCTTGCAAGGAAATAGCGTTTGCAGATGTCTACGTTTCGTAGCAATAGAGTTCTTATGATTCTTAAAACACGATATCGCATCACATTTCTATGTTTCTTGGTAAGATATAATATGATTTGCGTAGTGTTATGTATTCCTCGTCTGCACTTCAAATGAATGTGAATGCGACACTTCCTCGCTAGGAAATAGCGTGTGCAGATGTCTACGTATCGAAGCAATAGAGCTCTAATGCTTCTTAAAACGCGATATCGCATCTCATTTCTATTTTTCATGGTAAGATATAATATGATTTGCGGAGTGTTATGTACTCCTCGTCTACACTTCAAATGAATGTAAATGCGACACTTCCTTGCAAGGAAATAGCGTTTGCAAATGTCTACCTATCGTAGCAGTAGTGATCTAATGCATCTTAGAACGCGATGTCGCAACTCATTTCTATGTTTCATGGTAAGATATAATATGATTTGCGAACTGTTATGTATTCCTCGTCTACACTTCAAATGAATGTAAATGCGACACATCCTTGCAAGGAAATAGCGTTTGCAGATGTCTACGTATCGTAGCAATAGAGTTCTTATGATTCTTAAAACGCGATATCGCATCTCATTTCTATTTTTCATGGTAAGATATAATATGATTTGCGAAGTGTTATGTATTCCTCGTCTACACTTCAAATGAATGTAAATGCGACACTTCTTTGCAAGGAAATAGCGTTTGCAAATGTCTACCTATCGTAGCAGTAGTGATCTAAAGCTTCTTAGAACGCGATATCGCATCTCATTTCTATGTTTCATGGTAAGATATAATATGATTTGCGAAGTGTTATGTATTCCTAGTCTACACTTCAAATGAATGTGAATGCGACACTTTCTCGCTAGGAAATAGCGTTTGCAGATGTCTACGTATCGTAGCAATAGATTTCTAATGCTTCTTAAAACGCGAGATCGCATCCATATTTCTATGTATCATGGTAAGATATAATATGATTTGCGAAGTGACATGTATTCTTCGTCTACACTTCAAATGAATGTAAATGCGACACTTCCTTGCTAGCAAATAGCGTCTGCAGATGTCTAGGTATCGTAGCAATAGAGTTCTAATGCTTCTTAAAACGCGATATCGTATTTCATTTCTATGTTTCATGGTAGGATATAATATGATTTGCGAAGGGTTATGTATTCCTCGTTTACACTTCAAATGAATGTAAATGCGGCACTTCCTTGCTAGGAGATAGCGTCTGTAGATGTCTAGGTATCGCAGCAATAGAGTTCTAATGCTTCGTAAAACGCGATATCGCATCTCATTTCTATGTTTCATGATAAGATATAATATTCATTGCGAAGTGTTATGCATTCCTCGTCTACGATTCAAATGAATGTAAATGCGACACTTCCTTGCAAGGAAATAGCGTTTGCAGATGTCTACGTATCGAAGCAATAGAGTTCAAATGCTTCTTAAAACGAGATATTGCATCTCATATCTATGTTTCATGATAAGATATAATATTCATTGCGAAGTGCTATGCATTCCTCGTCTACGATTAAAATGAATGAAAATGCGACACTTCCTTGCAAGGAAATAGCGTTTGCAGATGTCTACGTATCGTAGCAATAGAGTTCTAATGCTTCTTAAAACGCGATATCGCATCTCATTTCTATGTTTCATGGTAAGATATAATATGATTTGCGAAGTGTTATGTATTCCTCGTCTACACTTCAAATGAATGTGAACGCGACACTTCCTCGCTAGGAAAGAGCGTTTGCAGATGTCTGCGTATCGTAGCAGTAGATTTCTAATGCTTCTTAAAACGCGATATCGCATCTCATTTCTATGTTCCATGGTAAGGTATAATATGATTTGCGAACTGTTATGTATTCCTCGTCTACACTTCAAATGAATGTAAATGCGACACTTTCTTGCAAGGAAATAGCGTTTGCAGATGTCTACGTATCGAAGCAATAGAGTTCTTATGATTCTTAAAACGCGATATCGCATCTCATTTCCATGTTTCATGGTAAGATATAATATGATTTGCGAACTGTTATGTATTCCTCGTCTACACTTCAAATGAATGTAAATGCGACACTTCCTTGCAAGGAAATAGCGTTTCCAGATGTCTACGTATCGAAGCAATAAAGTTCAAGTGCTTCTTAAAACGAGATATTGCATCTCATATCTATGTTTCATGATAAGATATAATATTCATTGCGAAGTGTTATGCATTCCTCGTCTACGATTCAAATGAATGAAAATGCGACACTTCCTTGCAAGGAAATAGCGTTTGCAGATGTCAACGTATCGTAGCAATAGAGTTCTAATGCTTCTTAAAACGCGATATCGCATCTCATTTCTATGTTTCATGGTAAGATATTATATGATTTGCGAACTGTTGTGTATTCCTCGTCTACACTTCAAATGAATGTAAATGCGACACTTCCTTGCAAGGAAATAGCGTTTGCAGATGTCTACGTATCGAAGCAATAGAGTTCAAGTGCTTCTTAAAACGAGATATTGCATCTCATATCTATGTTTCATGATAAGATATAATATTCATTGCGAAGTGTTATGCATTCCTCGTCTACGATTAAAATGAATGAAAATGCGACACTTCCTTGCAAGGAAATAGCGTTTGCAGATGTCTACGTATCGTAGCAATAGAGTTCTAATGCTTCTTAAAACGCGATATCGCATCTCATTTCTATGTTTCATGGTAAGATATAATATGATTTGCGAAGTGTTATGTATTCCTCGTCTACACTTCAAATGAATGTGAATGCGACACTTCCTCGCTAGGAAAGAGCGTTTGCAGATGTCTGCGTATCGTAGCAGTAGAGTTCTAATGCTTCTTAAAACGCGATATCGCATCTCATTTCTATGTTTCATGGTAAGATATAATATGATTTGCGAACTGTTATGTATTCCTCGTCTACACTTCAAATGAATGTAAATGCGACACTTCCTCGCTAGGAAATAGCGTTTGCAGATGTCTACGTATCGTAGCAATAGAGTTCATATGATTCTTAAAACGCGATATCGCGTCTCATTTCTATCTTTCATGGTAAGATATAATATGATTTGCGAAGTGTCATGTATTCCTCTTCTGCACTTCAAATGAATGTAAATGCGACACTTCCTTGCAAGGAAATAGCGTTTGCAGATGTCTACGTATCGTAGCAATAGAGTTCTTATGATTCTTAAAACTTGATATCGCATCTCATTTCTATGTTTCATGGAAAGATATAATATGATTTGCGAAGTGTCATGTATTCCTCGTCTACACTTCAAATGAATGTAAATGCGACACTTCCTTACAAGGAAATAGCGTTTGCAGATGTCTACGTATCGAAGCAATTGAGTTCAAATGCTTCTTAAAACGAGATATTGCATCTCATATCTATGTTTCATGATAAGATATAATATTCATTGCGAAGTGTTATGCATTCCCCGTCTACGATTCAAATGAATGTAAATGCGACACTTCCTTGCAAGGAAATAGCGTTTGCAGATGTCTACGTATCGTAGCAATAGTGTTCTTATGATTCTTAAAACGCGATATCGCATCTCATTTCTATGTTTCATGGTAAGATATAATATGATTTGCGACGTGTCATGTATTCCTCGTCTACACTTCAAATGAATGTAAATGCGACACTTCCTTGCTAGGAAATAGCGTCTGCAGATGTCTAGGTATCGTAGCAATAGATTTCTAATGCTTCTTAAAACGCGATATCGCATCTCATATCTATGTTTCATGGTAAGATATAATATGATTTGCGACGTGTCATGTATTCCTCGTCTACACTTCAAATGAATGTAAATGCGACACTTCCTTGCTAGGAAATAGCGTCTGCAGATGTCTAGGTATCGTAGCAATAGATTTCTAATGCTTCTTAAAACGCGATATCGCATCTCATATCTATGTTTCATGGTAAGATATAATATGATTTGCGACGTGTCATGTATTCCTCGTCTACACTTCAAATGAATGTAAATGCGACACTTCCTTGCTAGGAAATAGCGTCTGCAGATGTCTAGGTATCGTAGCAATAGATTTCTAATGCTTCTTAAAACGCGATATCGCATCTCATATCTATGTTTCATGGTAAGATATAATATGATTTGCGAAGTGTCATGTATTCCTCGTCTACACTTCAAGTGAATGTAAATGCGACACTTCCTTGCGAGGAAATAGCGTCTGCAGATGCCTAGGTATCGTAGCAATAGAGTTCAAATGCTTCTTAAAACGAGATATTGCATCTCATATCTATGTTTCATGATAAGATATAATTTTCATTGCGAAGTGTTATGCATTCCTCGTATACGATTCAAATGAGTGTAAATGCGACACTTCCTTGCAAGGAAATAGTTTTTGCAGATGTCTAGGTATCGTAGCAATAGAGTTCAAATGCTTCTTAAATCGACATATTGCATCTCGTATCTATGTTTCATGATAAGATATATTATTCACTGCGAAGTGTTATACATTCCTCGTCTACGATTCAAATGAATGTAAATGCGACACTTCCTTGCAAGGAAATAGCGTTTGCAGATGTCTACGTATCGTAGCAATGGATTTCTGATGCTTCTTAAAACGCGATATCGCTTGTCATTTCTATGTTTCATGGTAAGATATAATATGATTTGCGGAGTGTTATGTATTCCTCGTTTACACTCCAAATGAATGTAAATGCGACACTTCCTAGCAAGGAAATTGCGTTTGCAGATGTCTACGTATCGATGCAATAGAGTTCAAATGCTTCTTAAAACGAGATATTGCATCTCATATCGTTGTTTCATGATAAGATATAATATTCATTGCGAAGTGTTATGCATTCCTCGTCTACGATTCAAATGAATGTAAATGCGACACTTCTTTGCAAGGAAATAGCGTTTGCAGATGTCTACTTATCGAAGCAATAGAGTTCAAATGCTTCTTAAAACGAGATATTGCATCTCATATCTATGTTTCATGATAAGATATAATATTCATTGCGAAGTGTTATGCATTCCTCGTCTACGATTCAAATGAATGTAAATGCGACGCTTCCTTGCAAGGAAATAGCGTTTGCAGATGTCTACGGATCGTAGCAATAGAGTTCTAATGCTTCTTAAAACGCGATATCGCATCTCATTTCTATGTTTCATGGTAAGATGTAATACGATTTGCGAAGTGTTATGTATTCCTCGTCTACACTTTACTCGTCTACGTGTCGTAGCAATAGAGTTCTTATGATTCTTAAAACGCGATATCGCATCACATTTCTATATTTCTTGGTAAGATATAATATGATTTGCGTAGTGTTATGTATTCCTCGTCTGCACTTCAAATGAATGTGAATGCGACACTTCCTCGCTAGGAAATAGCGTTTGCAGATGTCTACGTATCGAAGCAATAGAGCTCTAATGCTTCTTAAAACGCGATATCGCATCTCATTTCTATTTTTCATGGTAAGATATAATATGATTTGCGAAGTGTTATGTATTCCTCGTCTACACATCAAATGAATGTAAATGCGACACTTCCTTGCAAGGAAATAGCGTTTGCAGATGTCTACGTATCGTAGCAATAGAGTCCTTATGATTCTTAAAACGCGATATCGCATCTCATTTCTATGTTTCATGGTAAGGTATAATATGATTTGCGAAGTGTTATGTATCCGTCGTCTACACTTTACTCGTCTACGTGTCGTAGCAATAGAGTCCTTATGATTCTTAGAACGCTATATTGTCACGTCACGGGTCCGGAAAATTACCGAGTTTACCGCGGGCGACACGTAGCCGTTAATCCGAAATAGATCCGCGCAATTACGGCGGACGCTGGTTCGATTAGGGACGCAAACACTTTAAAACGCGAACACGGTGAACAGAAAGCGTTCACTTACCTTTCGCCGCCTTGATTCGCCGCTAATTTTCGCTCTCTTTGCAGGTATGGCTGTCGTCGGGGGTCGTTCGGTGGAATCGTCCCAGGATACGGGCTGATAGCTGGCAACGAAATAGGAATCAGCTTCCAAGCTGGCTGCGACGGTCGGTTGATCGGCTCTGGATACGCCAGAATGATTGAAGCTTCGCAGTGGTACGAGAGGTTCTTCTTCCCGTAATATTCTCGTATTAATTACAACGAATAAGGATGCGAAATGGAGGTTTTAAGAATGAATTGATGTATCCAAATATACCGACTAAAATAAATATATTCTAAAATAAACCTATTCTTACAAATGTACTTTTCCCTAGGCTAGATTTAGTGTTACTTTAGTATTTAAGAATTAGAACTAGAACTGGATATCGGAATCGAAGTTCGAAGTAGAAAAAGAATTGGAAATTGAAATAAAATGAATTAGTGAACACCCCAAGTGAGGTGGAGAAAAGCCTGGAGGCACTAAAGCGCGAGTAATAAGAGATGATACGACTCAGTTGCCGGCTACGACGATTCTGAGATCCAGACGCGCGTCCGCGACCTCCTTGGATCGCGCGGCGCGCGTATCGCTCGGGCCCCGCGGTGGGGCGGACGGTTGGAGTAGGGCGACCCCTCGGCCCGCGTAGTGGGGCGGCCGGCGTGGAGGGGCGGCTCGCGGTTCGCGTGAGCCGCGTTTGTCGGGCGCTCGCTTGCGCATCGCAATTATCCTAACTTATAATTATGTGTTGTGTTGTGTCTGTATGTACAATGTCTGTAGAGTACTTATATGCTATAAAACGAATTAGGAATAAATACTGGCGAAGAATCTATAAGGTTCAGGAGAGACGTGACGGTGAGCATCTGGACTGGCGTGATAGTCTCCTTGGTCCTGTTGGCTGTACGCGTTGTTGCGTGTACGAAGGGGCCTACTCCTGGACGATCCGTACCTGGCTGCCTTAGCTCGGCTGACGAGCAGGGGTGCTCGTTCGTTGTACAGGTGAGGCCTCATCGGGCGCTGGAGGTGATGCTGGAGGGTGGCAGGCGATACGCCTGACGTCACACCTCCCCCCATACAAAAGGAATCTTGGCCGTGCCAAGATCTCCTGACTGGTTGCTGCGTTTGCAAAGAATTGCGTATCTTTGGATGTTCGCCGGTTGGCTGCCGTTCGGTAGGCTGGACCTCGCCTGGGAAGCTGTGGCGGGCTTGTTTCGGTTCCACGGAGCGGCATCCTTCGATTGGTTGGTCGGGACTGTATTTTCCGCTTGGGAGACTGGATTCACTATCACTAATGTTCTTAGAGTTTGTCACTTTTTGGTTTTCAGTTCTTTCACTATTTAGTTCATTATCAGACTTTCGCTCTCTCATACTATTCATACGCTTACAGTGCTTTAATTTATTCATATGAACTACCTTATATCTACCCTTAATCGATATTTTTACGTTGTTCTTACCCAGAATCTCGACTATTCTATAGGGTCCGACGTACTGTGATTGAAACTTGTGTTTCCGCGGTTCACGTAATAGGAAGACCCACTGGCCTGCTTCGAATTTCTGGGTATTAACACTCTTATCATAATAGTACTTAGTTCTACGCTTCGAGTTGTCGAGGTTTTCCTTCGCCAATTGTTGGGATCTAGTAATTCTATTTTGCAAATCAATAAGATAGTCTGAGTATGTTTCATTTTCGCTACTATCTTGTAGCGGTGAATCGGAGGGAACTCGAGCGATTCGCCCAAAGACGAGTTCGTGTGGCGTGTACAAAGTACCTTCATGAACGCTTGTATTGTATGAAAATGTGGCGTATGGGAGCCATCGTTCCCAGTCGTCGCTGGCGGTAATATAATGCTTAAGATACTCTGTGAGAACATGATGTGAGCGTTCTACCGAGCCATTGGTTTGAGGGTGGAAGGCTGTGGATTTATACTGTTTAATCCTAAATTTGATGGCTACTGCTTTTACTAGACTGTTAATAAAATTTGACCCCTGGTCCGTTAAAATGCCTTTCGGGCAACCGTATATGCAAATGAATTTTGTCACTAATGCGTCCGCTATGTCTACTGCTGAGGTTTTCTTGAGAGGAATGGCTATGGAATACTTTGTCAAAAGGTCTTGGATGGTGAGTATATTGGTGTATCCGTCAGGGGTTACCGGAAGGGGCCCCATGACGTCCATGGAAATTTTATCAAAAGCACACCCGGGTGTGTCGGTAAGAGTCATCGGTTGTTTTGTTTTGACGCGGACTAACTTTTCTAATTGGCAGCTTCTACACTTGTTAATATACTCCTGTATTTGCGTTTTCATGTTTGGCCAGAAAAATCTTTCGCGAATTCGAGAATAAGTTTTATTGATTCCTTTATGGCCTCCGACGGGTGAATCATGGTTTTCCTGTATTATCTTATGTCGTTTCTCCTCCGGTGGAACTTGAATTAGACCCTGACATACTGTTATTTGAATTTGAGTTTCGTAGAATAAATCTTGCAAAGGTTTTTGAATCTGTGACCATGGAACTGTACTTAATGCGGCTTGGGCGATACTAATGGAATTAAGTTGTAATTCGTGAACGACGTCGAACAATGACCTTAACGCTTCTACTATAATTTGGTAGTCTATAGCTCTATTTTCATGTTCGATTACAGGTAATTGTATTTGGTAAAAATCATTGATTTTTGTTACTTTAGCCCTGGCGAGTGATATGTCGGTTTTATTCGGGAAAAATTTTCCGGATTTTTGCATCTCTTCAGCACCCTTGCCATACGGGTTTCCTGAATGCGTTATAAATATTACGATATTATCGCGCCTAGTTGCTAGAGTATCTCTAGTAAATTTGAATAGAGGTTCCTGTCTAAAATGCTCGCCTGGCAATGGTGTGTAGATTTCCTGCTTATCGGTAGTCAAACGTGGTGTCGGTAAGGTAGGAACTGAGCTTCGTGGCATGGCTTCTTGATTAGGACGGTTATCGTCGGAACTAGGAGACGGTGGTGGTGGAGCAGGTACTGCAGGTCTTTTTCGTTGGTACAATTTCGGCTGGTTATTATCGGAACTAGGAGATGGTGGTGGTGGAGGAGGTACTGAAGGTCTCTTTCGTTGGTAGGATTTTGGAACGATATCAAAGATGTCTTCCTCTGATGAAGAAAGTTGAGCCAGAGGATGGAGCTTTATGGGATTTCGAGACAGTGCATCGGCATTTAGATTGGTTTTACCTGTTTTGTAGACCATCTCGTAATTGTACTCTGCTAATTTCAACCTCCACCGCACAAGCCTGCTCGATGGATCCTTCACAGAGTTCATCCATATGAGCGGACGGTGGTCGGTGACTATTTTAAATTGGTTTCCATAGATATATGGACGGAAATAGTGTATGGCGTAGATTATCGCGAGACATTCCTTTTCTATTGTAGAATAATTTCTTTCGGCGGAATTTAATAAGCGCGACGTATATGCGATGGGTAAATCTCGGCCTATTGGTCCCTGGCTTAATACAGCGCCGATAGCATCCGCTGATGCATCGGTGGTGACTATAAACGGCAATTTAAAATTGGGATATTGTAATATCGGCTGTTCGCATAATGAGTCCCTTAATTTAACGAACGCGTTTTCTTGCTCATTACGCCATGTAAACGGAGTATCTTTCTTTAATAAATTCGTTAGCGGCTTCGCTATATTTGAAAAATTACAAATAAATCGTCGATAGTATCCTGCTAGTCCCAAGAACTGCTTTATTTGTTTGGCATTGGTCGGGCGTGGAAAATCTCGCACGGCACTCACTTTCGCTGGGTCGGGTTTCACCCCGCTCTCACTAATAACGTGCCCAAGATAACTAACTTCGCGTCTTAAGAACTGGCACTTATCTGGTTGAAGTGTCAGGTTTGCCTCTCGTAATCTCTCGGTCAATTTATTGAATTTATTTTCGTGCTCTTGAAGAGAGCTCGCGTATAGCACAATGTCATCTAAATAGACAAATAACTCGTTTCCCTGAAGTCCTGAGAGCACGTTATCCATGAGACGCTGAAATGTTGCTGGCGCGTTTTTTAACCCGAATGGCATTCTTGTGAATTCAAAATGCCCATGCGGCGTAGAAAATGCTGTCTTATGGGCGTCAGCGGATTCCATCGGTATTTGATGAAATCCGCTGGCGAGATCGAATGTGCTAAAATATTTAGCACTGCCTAACTGGTCGAGTATTTCGGTGATACATGGTAATGGGTAGGCATCGGCGATCGATTTTTCATTCAACGCTCGATAGTCGATGACTACCCGCCAGCGCTTTCTCCCTTGTGAATCTGCCTTTTTCGGCACCACCCACAATGGAGAATTATATGGAGACTTGGAATGCCGTATGATACCGTTTTCTAATAATTTACCCACTTGGTCGCGAATTTCCTCTTTATGCGCGGGAGGGAACCTATATTGTTTAACATTTATTGCTCTGTCATCGACTGTCGGAATTTTATGTGTTGTTACGGTGGTGTGTCCTAAGGGGTCTCCTTCTAGGTAGAACAAATCTTGTGTTTTCTCTATCAGTTTAACTACATGTTTCTTCTCTTCGTCGTTTAAGTGGTCGAGTTTTATTAATTCAATTATTTGATCTAAGCGAGGTTTCGATGCGTTTAGAGATGACTTTGCGACTTGAGCGTAGGTTAATTTCTGCATGCTTGCAAACGAAAGAGGAATTTCGTACTCCGGGTTCGGCATCGAATGAGAATTAGAATTTGAATTTGGTATTGTCCCTTTTTGGGCTGAGCCGCGCGTTGCGACTGAAATTTGCGATGATTCGAAGCGATTTGAATTTACTTTCGACGTAGGTTTGGGGTTTATGAATAACGGGAACAGAGCAGGTCGGTTTTCCTCGGATAACGGCGATATTAGTTTCACTGGCTCCAGTTTAACGGCAGGTAAAGCGACCTTAACCGTGCTATCGGTAGAGTTTATGACCCTTGTGATCGCTTGACCTTCGCTAACTTTCACGAGTGCGTTACCGAAAAATACACCGGGCGCGATATCGACTCTCGGAATTATTCCTTCTGAAAGCTGTGAATTAATTATTCTGACTTTCAGTCCAATATTCATTCGCGGCGGCAAAGATATTTTATCGGTGGATTCGAACTGATTCTTTATCAGCGTAGAGACCTTTTCGGAGGTCCTTTGAACTTTACTGGACATATTGAGGACACTTTCCGATGTCCTTGAAAAAAAATTTCGCGGTTGCGAGGCTTTTTCGGCGGTTTTTCGCGGTTTCCTCGGCGGAACTGAGACCCATTCGTCGGCCGTACGCGACGTTTCCGACGGAATCGGTGAAATTTTATTTTCGGCGCTTACTATTTCGCGCTTAAATGGTATTACTTGACCGTGCCATTTAACTTCTCCTTTTGGGAACGAAATTTCCGCATCGGCGCAGAACCCTGATCCTAAGATTCCGTCCGGGCCGAGGGGAAAATTATCGGAGACTACATTAAACGGAACAACACGATCGAATAGTACGAGGTTGACCGTACCGATGGTCATGGTTTTTCCGTTCGTGATGCCAGTGATCACGACTGTTTCGTTTGCGTCTATACGCGTTTTCGGAGATAGAGCCGAGCGTTTTATAACGTTGATCTCAGCTCCCGTGTCAATCATAAATTCCGTGGGCTGAATTAGCGCGATGGAAGATAAGATCACGCTCGGCGTATTAGTTTTCCCCGTAATATTTATCGCGGCCCCATTTCTTCGTTCCCCGCAGAGGGGTCCTCGAGTGCGAGAGATCGAACGTTCGGATTGGCCTCGCGACCCGTCTCGCGGCGGGGCGAGAGGCCGTTCCCGTTTCCCGAAAACTGCGAATTGTATTGACGCTTCCTACACTCCTCGATTTGATGTCCTGGCGTCTTACAATATCTACAAAATTTATGCCTCACTATGGGGTTTCGGGAATGTTCAAGCGCGGCCCTGGGTGCTGGGGTATACACGTTTCTAGCAGGTATATTTCGCGGGTATTCGACACGGTCGAAGGGTTGTGGTTGTCGCGGAGAATACGACCTGTAACGGCAATCACGTGCGTAATGACCGGGGTAATTACAAGAGGAACAGACTATTTCTGAACGCCTTTCCCGAGGCTCTGCGCGCGGTCTCACGTTTTGTAATCTTTCGCGATCGAGTTCATGCCGCTTAAATAATTCGCGCGCGCGTGTGAACGCTTCCCTATGGTCGGCAAGAGTATGGAGTGGCATTTGTAAACGGATTTCCGGTATTAATCCGTCGGCGAAGCATCGAAGAGTTAACTCATCTACGTTTGATGTTGAACTCGGAGAGGCGTACGGGTCTAGGCGCTCGCAATCGATTATCGCGGTACGGAGATCTTTAATTCGACTTATATAATCCAAAATATGCTCATTCGGTTTCATGAACGAATTTGTCAGCTCACCGCGGTAGTGATCGGCTGACCTGGTCGCGCCAAACGTGCTGCGTAGTATATCAGTTAGTTCTAAAATGGACTGACACGGCTCGTCCTCTAGAGCCAGGTAGGCTCGACCTTTTAACTTACTTTTAATTAGTCTAGTGAAGGTACGTTCGCACCCGCCAGGTATGAGTTCGTAAGCACGCTTACACGATCTGGTAAATTGTAATACTGACATATTTTGTCCATCATATTGAGGAACTGCTTCGAGGGCTTGTTTTAGCGAAAGCTCGTCGTGATGTGAATTTTGAACATCAGACGACGGAGTTTGTAAAGAAGCGGATGCGGGAGCACGCGGAAATTCTAAGGGAACCGTATCGTTTCGCGGTAGGTCCTGAGATCGGCGTAAGGCTTCTAGCTCGCGGCGCATTTGTTCTATTTGTTGCAATAAATTGATCGTATTGTCGGCAGCTTTATTCACGTCGGCAGTATCGGTTGCGCGTGTCGGATTCTCTAGAACCGATTCTGGGAATTCGAGAGCTCGGGTGGTACGTTTGTCGCGGTCACTATCGGCGGCGGTTGAAACCCCTCGCGGCGGCTGGTGTCGTGTTTTTGTGGGCGTTCGCGTCGCCATGGCTAATCGTATTCCCTAACACGGCCGAATTTCCGGAAGAAAATACGCACAATCCCACCGCTGTCACCAAATTTTCGTGTCACGTCACGGGTCCGGAAAATTACCGAGTTTACCGCGGGCGACACGTAGCCGTTAATCCGAAATAGATCCGCGCAATTACGGCGGACGCTGGTTCGATTAGGGACGCAAACACTTTAAAACGCGAACACGGTGAACAGAAAGCGTTCACTTACCTTTCGCCGCCTTGATTCGCCGCTAATTTTCGCTCTCTTTGCAGGTATGGCTGTCGTCGGGGGTCGTTCGGTGGAATCGTCCCAGGATACGGGCTGATAGCTGGCAACGAAATAGGAATCAGCTTCCAAGCTGGCTGCGACGGTCGGTTGATCGGCTCTGGATACGCCAGAATGATTGAAGCTTCGCAGTGGTACGAGAGGTTCTTCTTCCCGTAATATTCTCGTATTAATTACAACGAATAAGGATGCGAAATGGAGGTTTTAAGAATGAATTGATGTATCCAAATATACCGACTAAAATAAATATATTCTAAAATAAACCTATTCTTACAAATGTACTTTTCCCTAGGCTAGATTTAGTGTTACTTTAGTATTTAAGAATTAGAACTAGAACTGGATATCGGAATCGAAGTTCGAAGTAGAAAAAGAATTGGAAATTGAAATAAAATGAATTAGTGAACACCCCAAGTGAGGTGGAGAAAAGCCTGGAGGCACTAAAGCGCGAGTAATAAGAGATGATACGACTCAGTTGCCGGCTACGACGATTCTGAGATCCAGACGCGCGTCCGCGACCTCCTTGGATCGCGCGGCGCGCGTATCGCTCGGGCCCCGCGGTGGGGCGGACGGTTGGAGTAGGGCGACCCCTCGGCCCGCGTAGTGGGGCGGCCGGCGTGGAGGGGCGGCTCGCGGTTCGCGTGAGCCGCGTTTGTCGGGCGCTCGCTTGCGCATCGCAATTATCCTAACTTATAATTATGTGTTGTGTTGTGTCTGTATGTACAATGTCTGTAGAGTACTTATATGCTATAAAACGAATTAGGAATAAATACTGGCGAAGAATCTATAAGGTTCAGGAGAGACGTGACGGTGAGCATCTGGACTGGCGTGATAGTCTCCTTGGTCCTGTTGGCTGTACGCGTTGTTGCGTGTACGAAGGGGCCTACTCCTGGACGATCCGTACCTGGCTGCCTTAGCTCGGCTGACGAGCAGGGGTGCTCGTTCGTTGTACAGGTGAGGCCTCATCGGGCGCTGGAGGTGATGCTGGAGGGTGGCAGGCGATACGCCTGACGTCACAATATTGCATCTCATTTTTACGTTTCATGGTAAGATATAATATGATTTGCGAAGTGTTATGCATTCCTCGTCTACGATTCAAATGAATGTAAATGCGACACTTCCTTGCAAGGAAATAGCGTTTGCAGATGTCTACGTATCGTAGCAATAGGGTTCTTATGATTCTTAGAACGCTGTATTGCATCTCATTTTTACGTTTCATGGTAAGATATAATATGATTTGCGAAGTGTCATGTATTCCTCGTCTACGATTCAAATGAATGTAAATGCGACACTTCCTTGCAAGGAAATAGCGTTTGCAGATGTCTACGTATCGTAGCAATATTGTTCTAATGCTTCTTAAAACGTGATATCGCATCTCATTTCTATGTTTCATGGTAAGATATAATATGATTTGCGAAGTGTTATGTATTCCTCGTCTACACTTCAAATGAATGTAAATGCGACACTTCTTTGCAGGGATATAGCGTTTGCAGATGTCTACGTATCGTAGCAATAGAGTTCTTATGACTCTTAAAACGCGATATCGCATCTCATTTCTATGTTTCATGGTAAGATATAATATGATTTGCGGAGTGTTATGTACTCCTCGTCTACACTTCAAATGAATGTAAATGCGACACTTCCTTGCAAGGAAAAAGCGTTTGCAAATGTCTACCTATCGTAGCAGTAGTGATCTAATGCATCTTAGAACGCGATGTCGCAACTCATTTCTATGTTTCATGGTAAGATATAATATGATTTGCGAAGTGACATGTATTCCTCGTCTACACTTCAAATGAATGTAAATGCGACACTTCCTTGCTAGCAAATAGCGTCTGCAGATGTCTAGGTATCGTAGCAATAGAGTTCTAATGCTTCTTAAAACGCGATATCGTATTTCATTTCTATGTTTCATGGTAAGATATAATATGATTTGCGAAGTGTTATGTATTCCTCGTTTACACTTCAAATGAATGTAAATGCGGCACTTCCTTGCTAGGAGATAGCGTCTGTAGATGTCTACGTATCGAAGCAATAGAGTTCTTATGATTCTTAAAACGCGATATCGCATCTCATTTCCATGTTTCATGGTAAGATACAATATGATTTGCGAACTGTTATGTATTCCTCGTCTACACTTCAAATGAATGTAAATGCGACACTTCCTTGCAAGGAAATAGCGTTTGCAGATGTCTACGTATCGAAGCAATAGAGTTCAAATGCTTCGTAAAACGAGATATTGCATCTCATATCTATGTTTCATGATAAGATATAATATTCATTGCGAAGTGTTATGCATTCCTCGTCTACGATTCAAATGAATGAAAATGCGACACCTCCTTGCAAGGAAATAGCGTTTGCAGATGTCTACGTATCGTAGCAATAGAGTTCTAATGCTTCTTAAAACGCGATATCGCATCTGATTTCTATGTTTCATGGTAAGATACTATATGATTTGCGAACTGTTGTGTATTCCTCGTCTACACTTCAAATGAATGTAAATGCGACACTTCCTTGCAAGGAAATAGCGTTTGCAGATGTCTACGTATCGAAGCAATAGAGTTCAAATGCTTCTTAAAACGAGATATTGCATCTCATATCTATGCTTCATGATAAGATATAATATTCATTGCGAAGTGTTATGCATTCCTCGTCTACGATTAAGATGAATGAAAATGCGACACTTCCTTGCAAGGAAATAGCGTTTGCAGATGTCTACGTATCGCAGCAATAGAGTTCTAATGCTTCTTAAAACGCGATATCGCATCTCATTTCTATGTTTCATGGTAAGATATAATATGATTTGCGAAGTGTTATGTATTCCTCGTCTACACTTCAAATGAATGTGAATGCGACACTTCCTCGCTAGGAAAGAGCGTTTGCAGATGTCTGCGTATCCTAGCAGTAGAGTTCTAATGCTTCTTAAAACGCGATATCGCATCTCATTTCTATGTTTCATGGTAAGATATAATATGATTTGCGAACTGTTATGTATTCCTCGTCTACACTTCAAATGAATGTAAATGCGACACTTTTTTGCAAGGAAATAGCGTTTGCAGATGTCTACGTATCGAAGCAATAGAGTTCTTATGATTCTTAAAACGCGATATCGCATCTCATTTCCATGTTTCATGGTAAGATATAATATGATTTGCGAACTGTTATGTATTCCTCGTCTACACTTCAAATGAATGTAAATGCGACACTTCCTTGCAAGGAAATAGCGTTTCCAGATGTCTACGTATCGAAGCAATAAAGTTCAAGTGCTTCTTAAAACGAGATATTGCATCTCATATCTATGTTTCATGATAAGATATAATATTCATTGCGAAGTGTTATGCATTCCTCGTCTACGATTCAAATGAATGAAAATGCGACACTTCCTTGCAAGGAAATAGCGTTTGCAGATGTCTACGTATCGTAGCAATAGAGTTCTAATGCTTCTTAAAACGCGATATCGCATCTCATTTCTATGTTTCATGGTAAGATATTATATGATTTGCGAACTGTTGTGTATTCCTCGTCTACACTTCAAATGAATGTAAATGCGACACTTCCTTGCAAGGAAATAGCGTTTGCAGATGTCTACGTATCGAAGCAATAGAGTTCAAATGCTTCTTAAAACGAGATATTGCATCTCATATCTATGTTTCATGATAAGATATAATATTCATTGCGAAGTGTTATGCATTCCTCGTCTACGATTAAAATGAATGAAAATGCGACACTTCCTTGCAAGGAAATAGCGTTTGCAGATGTCTACGTATCGTAGCAATAGAGTTCTAATGCTTCTTAAAACGCGATATCGCATCTCATTTCTATGTTTCATGGTAAGATATAATATGATTTGCGAAGTGTTATGTATACCTCGTCTACACTTCAAATGAATGTGAATGCGACACTTCCTCGCTAGGAAAGAGCGTTTGCAGATGTCTGCGTATCGTAGCAGTAGAGTTCTAATGCTTCTTAAAACGCGATATCGCATCTCATTTCTATGTTTCATGGTAAGATATAATATGATTTGCGAACTGTTATGTATTCCTCGTATACACTTCAAATGAATGTAAATGCGACACTTCCTCGCTAGGAAATAGCGTTTGCAGATGTCTACGTATCGTAGCAATAGAGATCATATGATTCTTAAAACGCGATATCGCATCTCATTTCTATCTTTCATGGTAAGATATAACATGATTTGCGAAGTGCTATGTATTCCTCGTCTACACTTCAAATGAATGTGAATGCGATACTTCCTCGCTAGGAAATAGCGTTTGGTGATGTCTACGTATCGTAGCATCAGCTTTCTAATGCTTCTTAAAACGCGATATCGCGTCTCATTTCCATCTTTCATGGTAAGATATAATATGATTTGCGAAGTGTCATGTATTCCTCTTCTGCACTTCAAATGAATGTAAGTGTGACACTTCCTTGCTAGGAAATGGCGTCTGCAGATGTCTAGGTATCGTAGCAATAGAGTTCAAATGCTTCTTAAAACGAGATATCGGATCTCATTTCTATGTTTCATGGTAAGATATAATATGATTTGCGAAGTATTATGTATTCCTCGTCTACACTTCATATGAATGTAAATGCGACACTTCCTTGCAAGGAAATAGCGTCTCCAGATGTCTACGTATCGTAGCAATGGAGTTCTTATGATACTTAAAACGCGATATCGCATCACATTTCTATGTTTCATGGTAAGATATGATATGATTTGCGAAGTGTTATGTATTCCTCGTCTACACTTCAAATGAATGTGAATGCGACACTTCCTCGCTAGGAAAGAGCGTTTGCAGATGTCTGCGTATCGTAGCAGTAGAGTTCTAATGCTTCTAAAAACGCGATATCGCATCTCATTTCTATGTTTCATGGTAAGATATAATATGATTTGCGAACTGTTATGTATTCCTCGTCTACACTTCAAATAAATGTAAATGCGACACTTTCTTGCAAGGAAATAGCGTTTGCAGATGTCTACGTATCGAAGCAATAGAGTTCTTATGATTCTTAAAACGCGATATCGCATCTCATTTCTATGTTTCATGGTAAGATATAATATGATTTGCGACGTGTCATGTATTCCTCGTCTACACTTCAAATGAATGTAAATGCGACACTTCCTTGCTAGGAAATAGCGTCTGCAGATGTCTAGGTTTCGTAGCAATAGATTTCTAATGCTTCTTAAAACGCGATATCGCATCTCATATCTATGTTTCATGGTAAGATATAATATGATTTGCGAAGTGTCATGTATTCCTCGTCTACACTTCAAGTGAATGTAAATGCGACACTTCCTTGCGAGGAAATAGCGTCTGCAGATGCCTAGGTATCGTAGCAATAGAGTTCAAATGCTTCTTAAAACGAGATATTGCATCTCATATCTATGTTTCATGATAAGATATAATTTTCATTGCGAAGTGTTATGCATTCCTCATATACGATTCAAATGAGTGTAAATGCGACACTTCCTTGCAAGGAAATAGTGTTTGCAGATGTCTAGGTATCGTAGCAATAGAGTTCAAATGCTTCTTAAATCGACATATTGCATCTCATATCTATGTTTCATGATAAGATATATTATTCATTGCGAAGTGTTATACATTCCTCGTCTACGATTCAAATGAATGTAAATGCGACACTTCCTTGCAAGGAAATAGCGTTTGCAGATGTCTACGTATCGTAGCAATAGAGATCTTATGATTCTTAAAACGCGATATCGCATCTCATTTCTATGTTTCATGGTAAGATATAATATGATTTGCGAAGTGTTATGTATTCCTCGTCTACACTTCAAATGAATGTAAATGCGACACATCCTCGCTAGGAAATAGCGTTTGCAGATGTCTACGTATCGTAGCAATAGAGTTCTTATGATTCTTAAAACGCGATATCGCATCTCACTTCTATGTTTTATGGTAGGATATAATATGATTTGCGAAGTGTTATGTATTCCTCGTCTACACTTCAAATGAATGTAAATGCGACACTTCCTTGCTAGGAAATAGTGTCTGGAGATGTCTAGGTATCGTAGCGATAGAGTTCTAATGCTTCTTAAAACGCGATATCGCATCTCATTTCTATGTTTCATGGTAAGATATAATATGATTTGCGAAGTGTTATGTACTCCTCGTCTACACTTCAAATGAATGAGAATGCGACACTTCCTTGCTAGGAAATCGTGTCTGCAGATATCTAAGTATCGTAGCGATAGAGTTCTAATGCTTCTTAAAACGCGATATCGCATCTCGTTTCTATGTTTCATGGTAGGATATAATATGATTTGCGAAGTGTTATGTATTCCTCGTGTACACTTCAATTGAATGTGAATGCGACACTTCCTTGCAAGGAAACAGCGTTTGCAGATGTCTACGTATCGTAGCAATAGAGTTCTTATGATTCTTAAAACTTGATATCGCATCTCATTTCTATGTTTCATGGTAAGATATAATATGATTTGCGAAGTGTTATGTATTCCTCGTCTACACTTCAAATGAATGTAAATGCGACACTTCCTTGCTAGGAAATAGTGTCTGGAGATGTCTAGGTATCGTAGCGATAGAGTTCTAATGCTTCTTAAAACGCGATATAGCATCTCATTTCTATGTTTCATGGAAAGATATAATATGATTTGCGAAGTGTCATGTATTCCTCGTCTACACTTCAAATGAATGTAAATGCGACACTTCCTTGCAAGGAAATAGCGTTTGCAGATGTCTACGTATCGTAGCAATAGATTTCTAATGCTTCTTAAAACGCGATATCGCATCTCGTTTCTATGTTTCATGGTAAGATATAATATGATTTGCGAAGTGTTATGCATTCCTCGTCTACGATTCAAATGAATGTAAATGCGACACTTCCTTGCAAGGAAATAGCGATTGCAGATGTCTACGTATCGTAGCAATAGAGTTCACATGATTTTAAAACGGGATATTGCATCTCATATCTATGTTTCATGATAAGACATAATATTCATTGCGAAGTGTACTGCATTCCTCGTCTACGATTCAAATGAATGTAAATGCGACACTTCCTTGCAAGGAAATAGCGTTTGCAGATGTCTACGTATCGTAGCAATAGAGTTCTTATGATTCTTAAAACTTGATATCGCATCTCATTTCTATGTTACATGGAAAGATATAATATGATTTGCGAAGTGTCATGTATTCCTCGTCTACACTTCAAATGAATGTAAATGCGACACTTCCTTACAAGGAAATAGCGTTTGCAGATGTCTACGTATCGAAGAAATTGAGTTCAAATGCTTCTTAAAACGAGATATTGCATCTCATATCTATGTTTCATGATAAGATATAATATTCATTGCGAAGTGTTATGCATTCCTCGTCTACGATTAAAATGAATGAAAATGCGACACTTCCTTGCAAGGAAATAGCGTTTGCAGATGTCTACGTATCGTAGCAATAGAGTTCTAATGCTTCTTAAAACGCGATATCGCATCTCATTTCTATGTTTCATGGTAAGATATAATATGATTTGCGAAGTGTTATGTATTCCTCGTCTACACTTCATATGAATGTAAATGCGACACTTCCTTGCAAGGAAATAGCGTCTCCAGATGTCTACGTATCGTAGCAATGGAGTTCTTATGATACTTAAAACGCGATATCGCATCTCATTTCTATGTTTCATGGTAAGATATAATATGATTTGCGAAGTGTTATGTATTCCTCGTCTACACTTCAAATGAATGTGAATGCGACACTTCCTCGCTAGGAAAGAGCGTTTGCAGATGTCTGCGTATCGTAGCAGTAGAGTTCTAATGCTTCTAAAAACGCGATATCGCATCTCATTTCTATGTTTCATGGTAAGATATAATATGATTTGCGAACTGTTATGTATTCCTCGTCTACACTTCAAATAAATGTAAATGCGACACTTTCTTGCAAGGAAATAGCGTTTGCAGATATCTACGTATCGAAGCAATAGAGTTCTTATGATTCTTAAAACGCGATATCGCATCTCATTTCTATGTTTCATGGTAAGATATAATATGATTTGCGACGTGTCATGTATTCCTCGTCTACACTTCAAATGAATGTAAATGCGACACTTCCTTGCTAGGAAATAGCGTCTGCAGATGTCTAGGTATCGTAGCAATAGATTTCTAATGCTTCTTAAAACGCGATATCGCATCTCATATCTATGTTTCATGGTAAGATATAATATGATTTGCGAAGTGTCATGTATTCCTCGTCTACACTTCAAGTGAATGTAAATGCGACACTTCCTTGCGAGGAAATAGCGTCTGCAGATGCCTAGGTATCGTAGCAATAGAGTTCAAATGCTTCTTAAAACGAGATATTGCATCTCATATCTATGTTTCATGATAAGATATAATTTTCATTGCGAAGTGTTATGCATTCCTCGTATACGATTCAAATGAGTGTAAATGCGACACTTCCTTGCAAGGAAATAGTGTTTGCAGATGTCTAGGTATCGTAGCAATAGAGTTCAAATGCTTCTTAAATCGACATATTGCATCTCATATCTATGTTTCATGATAAGATATATTATTCATTGCGAAGTGTTATACATTCCTCGTCTACGATTCAAATGAATGTAAATGCGACACTTCCTTGCAAGGAAATAGCGTTTGCAGATGTCTACGTATCGTAGCAATAGAGATCTTATGATTCTTAAAACGCGATATCGCATCTCATTTCTATGTTTCATGGTAAGATATAATATGATTTGCGAAGTGTTATGTATTCCTCGTCTACACTTCAAATGAATGTAAATGCGACACATCCTCGCTAGGAAATAGCGTTTGCAGATGTCTACGTATCGTAGCAATAGAGTTCTTATGATTCTTAAAACGCGATATCGCATCTCACTTCTATGTTTTATGGTAGGATATAATATGATTTGCGAAGTGTTATGTATTCCTCGTCTACACTTCAAATGAATGTAAATGCGACACTTCCTTGCTAGGAAATAGTGTCTGGAGATGTCTAGGTATCGTAGCGATAGAGTTCTAATGCTTCTTAAAACGCGATATCGCATCACATTTCTATGTTTCATGGTAAGATATAATATGATTTGCGAAGTGTTATGTACTCCTCGTCTACACTTCAAATGAATGAGAATGCGACACTTCCTTGCTAGGAAATCGTGTCTGCAGATATCTAAGTATCGTAGCGATAGAGTTCTAATGCTTCTTAAAACGCGATATCGCATCTCGTTTCTATGTTTCATGGTAGGATATAATATGATTTGCGAAGTGTTATGTATTCCTCGTGTACACTTCAATTGAATGTGAATGCGACACTTCCTTGCAAGGAAACAGCGTTTGCAGATGTCTACGTATCGTAGCAATAGAGTTCTTATGATTCTTAAAACTTGATATCGCATCTCATTTCTATGTTTCATGGTAAGATATAATATGATTTGCGAAGTGTTATGTATTCCTCGTCTACACTTCAAATGAATGTAAATGCGACACTTCCTTGCTAGGAAATAGTGTCTGGAGATGTCTAGGTATCGTAGCGATAGAGTTCTAATGCTTCTTAAAACGCGATATAGCATCTCATTTCTATGTTTCATGGAAAGATATAATATGATTTGCGAAGTGTCATGTATTCCTCGTCTACACTTCAAATGAATGTAAATGCGACACTTCCTTGCAAGGAAATAGCGCTTGCAGATGTCTACGTATCGTAGCAATAGATTTCTAATGCTTCTTAAAACGCGATATCGCATCTCGTTTCTATGTTTCATGGTAAGATATAATATGATTTGCGAAGTGTTATGCATTCCTCGTCTACGATTCAAATGAATGTAAATGCGACACTTCCTTGCAAGGAAATAGCGATTGCAGATGTCTACGTATCGTAGCAATAGAGTTCACATGATTTTAAAACGGGATATTGCATCTCATATCTATGTTTCATGATAAGACATAATATTCATTGCGAAGTGTACTGCATTCCTCGTCTACGATTCAAATGAATGTAAATGCGACACTTCCTTGCAAGGAAATAGCGTTTGCAGATGTCTACGTATCGTAGCAATAGAGTTCTTATGATTCTTAAAACTTGATATCGCATCTCATTTCTATGTTACATGGAAAGATATAATATGATTTGCGAAGTGTCATGTATTCCTCGTCTACACTTCAAATGAATGTAAATGCGACACTTCCTTACAAGGAAATAGCGTTTGCAGATGTCTACGTATCGAAGAAATTGAGTTCAAATGCTTCTTAAAACGAGATATTGCATCTCATATCTATGTTTCATGATAAGATATAATATTCATTGCGAAGTGTTATGCATTCCTCGTCTACGATTAAAATGAATGAAAATGCGACACTTCCTTGCAAGGAAATAGCGTTTGCAGATGTCTACGTATCGTAGCAATAGAGTTCTAATGCTTCTTAAAACGCGATATCGCATCTCATTTCTATGTTTCATGGTAAGATATAATATGATTTGCGAAGTGTTATGTATTCCTCGTCTACACTTCAAATGAATGTGAATGCGACACTTCCTCGCTAGGAAAGAGCGTTTGCAGATGTCTGCGTATCGTAGCAGTAGAGTTCTAATGCTTCTTAAAACGCGATATCGCATCTCATTTCTATGTTTCATGGTAAGATATAATATGATTTGCGAACTGTTATGTATTCCTCGTCTACACTTCAAATGAATGTAAATGCGACACATCCTCGCTAGGAAATAGCGTTTGCAGATGTCTACGTATCGTAGCAATAGAGTTCTTATGATTCTTAAAACGCGATATCGCATCTCACTTCTATGTTTTATGGTAGGATATAATATGATTTGCGAAGTGTTATGTATTCCTCGTCTACACTTCAAATGAATGTAAATGCGACACTTCCTTGCAAGGAAATAGCGATTGCAGATGTCTACGTATCGTAGCAATAGATTTCACATGATTTTAAAACGGGATATTGCATCTCATATCTATGTTTCATGATAAGACATAATATTCATTGCGAAGTGTACTGCATTCCTCGTCTACGATTCAAATGAATGTAAATGCGACACTTCCTTGCAAGGAAATAGCGTTTGCAGATGTCTACGTATCGTAGCAATAGAGTTCTTATGATTCTTAAAACTTGATATCGCATCTCATTTCTATGTTACATGGAAAGATATAATATGATTTGCGAAGTGTCATGTATTCCTCGTCTACACTTCAAATGAATGTAAATGCGACACTTCCTTACAAGGAAATAGCGTTTGCAGATGTCTACGTATCGAAGAAATTGAGTTCAAATGCTTCTTAAAACGAGATATTGCATCTCATATCTATGTTTCATGATAAGATATAATATTCATTGCGAAGTGTTATGCATTCCTCGTCTACGATTAAAATGAATGAAAATGCGACACTTCCTTGCAAGGAAATAGCGTTTGCAGATGTCTACGTATCGTAGCAATAGAGTTCTAATGCTTCTTAAAACGCGATATCGCATCTCATTTCTATGTTTCATGGTAAGATATAATATGATTTGCGAAGTGTTATGTATTCCTCGTCTACACTTCAAATGAATGTGAATGCGACACTTCCTCGCTAGGAAAGAGCGTTTGCAGATGTCTGCGTATCGTAGCAGTAGAGTTCTAATGCTTCTTAAAACGCGATATCGCATCTCATTTCTATGTTTCATGGTAAGATATAATATGATTTGCGAACTGTTATGTATTCCTCGTCTACACTTCAAATGAATGTAAATGCGACACATCCTCGCTAGGAAATAGCGTTTGCAGATGTCTACGTATCGTAGCAATAGAGTTCTTATGATTCTTAAAACGCGATATCGCATCTCACTTCTATGTTTTATGGTAGGATATAATATGATTTGCGAAGTGTTATGTATTCCTCGTCTACACTTCAAATGAATGTAAATGCGACACTTCCTTGCTAGGAAATAGTGTCTGGAGATGTCTAGGTATCGTAGCGATAGAGTTCTAATGCTTCTTAAAACGCGATATCGCATCGCATTTCTATGTTTCATGGTAAGATATAATATGATTTGCGAAGTGTTATGTACTCCTCGTCTACACTTCAAATGAATGAGAATGCGACACTTCCTTGCTAGGAAATCGTGTCTGCAGATATCTAAGTATCGTAGCGATAGAGTTCTAATGCTTCTTAAAACGCGATATCGCATCTCGTTTCTATGTTTCATGGTAGGATATAATATGATTTGCGAAGTGTTATGTATTCCTCGTGTACACTTCAATTGAATGTGAATGCGACACTTCCTTGCAAGGAAACAGCGTTTGCAGATGTCTACGTATCGTAGCAATAGAGTTCTTATGATTCTTAGAACTTGATATCGCATCTCATTTCTATGTTTCATGGTAAGATATAATATGATTTGCGAAGTGTTATGTATTCCTCGTCTACACTTCAAATGAATGTAAATGCGACACTTCCTTGCTAGGAAATAGTGTCTGGAGATGTCTAGGTATCGTAGCGATAGAGTTCTAATGCTTCTTAAAACGCGATATAGCATCTCATTTCTATGTTTCATGGAAAGATATAATATGATTTGCGAAGTGTCATGTATTCCTCGTCTACACTTCAAATGAATGTAAAAAGGAAATAGCGTTTGCAGATGTCTACGTATCGTAGCAATAGATTTCTAATGCTTCTTAAAACGCGATATCGCATCTCGTTTCTATGTTTCATGGTAAGATATAATATGATTTGCGAAGTGTTATGCATTCCTCGTCTACGATTCAAATGAATGTAAATGCGACACTTCCTTGCAAGGAAATAGCGATTGCAGATGTCTACGTATCGTAGCAATAGAGTTCATATGATTTTAAAACGGGATATTGCATCTCATATCTATGTTTCATGATAAGACATAATATTCATTGCGAAGTGTACTGCATTCCTCGTCTACGATTCAAATGAATGTAAATGCGACACTTCCTTGCAAGGAAATAGCGTTTGCAGATGTCTACGTATCGTAGCAATAGAGTTCTTATGATTCTTAAAACTTGATATCGCATCTCATTTCTATGTTACATGGAAAGATATAATATGATTTGCGAAGTGTCATGTATTCCTCGTCTACACTTCAAATGAATGTAAATGCGACACTTCCTTACAAGGAAATAGCGTTTGCAGATGTCTACGTATCGAAGAAATTGAGTTCAAATGCTTCTTAAAACGAGATATTGCATCTCATATCTATGTTTCATGATAAGATATAATATTCATTGCGAAGTGTTATGCATTCCTCGTCTACGATTAAAATGAATGAAAATGCGACACTTCCTTGCAAGGAAATAGCGTTTGCAGATGTCTAAGTATCGTAGCAATAGAGTTCTAATGCTTCTTAAAACGCGATATCGCATCTCATTTCTATGTTTCATGGTAAGATATAATATGATTTGCGAAGTGTTATGTATTCCTCGTCTACACTTCAAATGAATGTGAATGCGACACTTCCTCGCTAGGAAAGAGCGTTTGCAGATGTCTGCGTATCGTAGCAGTAGAGTTCTAATGCTTCTTAAAACGCGATATCGCATCTCATTTCTATGTTTCATGGTAAGATATAATATGATTTGCGAACTGTTATGTATTCCTCGTCTACACTTCAAATGAATGTAAATGCGACACTTTCTTGCAAGGAAATAGCGTTTGCAGATGTCTACGTATCGAAGCAATAGAGTTCTTATGATTCTAAGACGCGATATCGCATCTCATTTCCATGTTTCATGGTAAGATATAATATGATTTGCGAACTGTTATGTATTCCTCGTCTACACTTCAAATGAATGTAAATGCGACACTTTCTTGCAAGGAAATAGCGTTTGCAGATGTCTACGTATCGAAGCAATAGAGTTCTTATGATTCTAAGACGCGATATCGCATCTCATTTCCATGTTTCATGGTAAGATATAATATGATTTGCGAACTGTTATGTATTCCTCGTCTACACTTCAAATGAATGTAAATGCGACACTTCCTTGCAAGGAAATAGCGTTTGCAGATGTCTACGTATCGTAGCAATAGAGTTCTTATGATTCTTAAAACGCGATATCGCACCACATTTCCATGTTTCATGGTAAGATATAATATGATTTGCGAACTGTTATGTATTCCTCGTCTACACTTCAAATGAATGTAAATGCGACACTTCCTTGCAAGGAAATAGCGTTTGCAGATGTCTACGTATCGAAGCAATAGAGTTCAAATGCTTCTTAAAACGAGATATTGCATTTCATATCTATGTTTCATGATAAGAAATAATATTCATTGCGAAGTGTTATGCATTCCTCGTCTACGATTAAAATGAAGGAAATGCGACACTTCCTTGCAAGGAAATAGCGTTTGCAGATGTCTACGTATCGTAGCAATAGAGTTCTTATGATTCTGAAAACGCGATATCGCATCACACTTCTATGTTTCATGGTAAGATATAATATGATTTGCGGAGTGTTATGTATTCCACGTCTACACTTCAAATGAATGTGAATGCCACACTTCCTCGCTAGGAAATAGCGTTTGCAGACGTCTACGTATCGAAGCAATAGAGTTCTAATGCTTCTTAAAACGCGATATCGCATCTCATTTCTATGTTTCATGGTAAGGTATAATATGAGTTGCGAAGTGTTATGTATTCCTCGTCTACACTTCAAATGAATGTAAATGCGACACTTTCTTGCAAGGAAATAGCGTTTGCAGATGTCTACGTATCGTAGCAATGGATTTCTGATGCTTCTTAAAACGCTATATCGCATCTCATTTCTATGTTTCATGGTAAGATATAATATGATTTGCGAAGTGTTATGTATTCCTCGTCTACACTACAAATGAATGTGAATGCGACACTTTCTTGCAAGGAAATAGCGTTTGCAGATGTCTACGTATCGTAGCAATGGATTTCTGATGCTTCTTAAAACGCGATATCGCATCTCATTTCTATGTTTCATGGTAAGATATAATATGATTTGCGAAGTGTTATGTATTCCTCGTCTACACTACAAATGAATGTGAATGCGACACTTCCTCGCTAGGAAATAGCGTTAGCAGATGTCTGCGTATCGTAGCAGTAGAGTTCTAATGCTTCTTAAAACGCGATATCGCATCTCATTTCTATGTTTCATGGTAAGATAGAATATGATTTGCGAAGTGTTATGTATTCCTCGTCTACACTTCAAATGAATGTAAATGCGACACTTTCTTGCTAGGAAATAGCGTCTGCAGATGTCTAGGTATCGTAGCAATAGATTTCTAATGCTTCTTAAAACGCGATATCGCATCTCATATCTATGTTTCATGGTAAGATATAATATGATTTGCGAAGTGTCATGTATTCCTCGTCTACACTTCAAGTGAATGTAAATGCGACACTTCCTTGCGAGGAAATAGCGTCTGCAGATGCCTAGGTATCGTAGCAATAGAGTTCAAATGCTTCTTAAAACGAGATATTGCATATCATATCTATGTTTCATGATAAGCTATATTATTCATTGCGAAGTGTTATACATTCCTCGTCTACGATTCAAATGAATGTAAATGCGACACTTCCTTGCAAGGAAATAGCGTTTGCAGATGTCTACGTATTGTTGCAATAGAGTTCTTATGATTCTTAAAACGCGATATCGCATCTCATTTCTATGTTTCATGGTAAGGTATAGTATGATTTGCGGAGTGTTATGTATTCCTCGTCTACACTTCAAATGAATGTAAATGCGACACTTCCTTGCAAGGAAATAGCGTTTGCAGATGTCTACGTATCGTAGCAATAGTGTTCTTATGATTCTTAAAACGCGATATCGCATCTCATTTCTATGTTTCATGGTAAGATATAATATGATTTGCGAAGTGTTATGTATTCCTCGTCTACACATCAAATGAATGTAAATGCGACACTTCCTTGCAAGGAAATAGCGTTTGCAGATGTCTACGTATCGTAGCAATAGTGTTCTTATGATTCTTAAAACGCGATATCGCATCTCATTTCTATGTTTCATGCTAAGATATAATATGATTTGCGAAGTGTTATGTATTCCTCGTCTACACATCAAATGAATGTAAATGCGACACTTCCTTGCAAGGAAATAGCGTTTGCAGATGTCTACGTATCGTAGCAATAGGGTTCTTATGATTCTTAAAACGCGATATCGCATCTCATTTCTATGTTTCATGGTAAGGTATAATATGATATGCGAAGTGTTATGTATCCGTCGTCTACACTTCAAATGAATGTAAATGCGACACTTTCTTGCAAGGAAATAGCGTTTGCAGATGTCTACGTATCGTAGCATTGGATTTCTGATGCTTCTTAAAACGCGATATCGCATCTCATTTCTATGTTTCATGGTAAGATATAATATGATTTGCGAAGTGTTATGTATTCCTCGTCTACACTTCAAATGAATGTAAATGCGACACATATTTGCAAGGAAATAGCGTTTGCAGATGTCTACGTATCGTTGCAATAGAGTTCTTATGATTCTTAAAACGCGATATCGCATCTCATTTCTATGTTTCATGGTAAGATATATTATGATTTGCGAAGTGTTATGTATTCCTCGTCTATACATCAAATGAATGTAAATGCGACACTTCCTTGCAAGGAAATAGCGTTTGCAGATGTCTACGTATCGCAGCAATAGAGTTCTTATGATTCTTAAAACGCGATATCGCATCTCATTTCTATGTTTCATGGTAAGGTATAATACGATTTGCGAAGTGTTATGTATCCGTCGTCTACACTTCAAATGAATGTAAATGCGACACTTTCTCGCAAGGAACTAGCGTTTGCAGATGTCTACGTATCTTAGCAATAGAGTTCTTATGATTCTTAAAACGCGATATCGCATCTCATTTCTATGTTTCATGGTAAGATATAATATGATTTGCGAAGTGTTATGTATTCCTCGTCTACACTTCAAATGAATGTAAATGCGACACATATTTGCAAGGAAATAGCGTTTGCAGATGTCTACGTATCGTTGCAATAGAGTTCTTATGATTCTTAAAACGCGATATCGCATCTCATTTCTATGTTTCATGGTAAGATATATTATGATTTGCGAAGTGTTATGTATTCCTCGTCTACACATCAAATGAATGTAAATGCGACACTTCCTTGCAAGGAAATAGCGTTTGCAGATGTCTACGTATCGCAGCAATAGAGTTCTTATGATTCTTAAAACGCGATATCGCATCTCATTTCTATGTTTCATGGTAAGGTATAATACGATTTGCGAAGTGTTATGTATCCGTCGTCTACACTTCAAATGAATGTAAATGCGACACTTTCTCGCAAGGAACTAGCGTTTGCAGATGTCTACGTATCTTAGCAATAGAGTTCTTATGATTCTTAAAACGCGATATCGCATCACATTTCTATGTTTCATGGTAGGATATAATATGATTTGCGGAGTGTTATGTATTCCTCGTCTACACTTCAAATGAATGTGAATGCCACACTTCCTCGCTAGGAAATAGCGTTTGCAGATGTCTACGTATCGAAGCAATAGAGTTCTAATGCTTCTTAAAACGCGATATCGCATCTCATTTCTATGTTTCATGGTAAGATATAATATGATTTGCGAAGTGTTATGTATTCCTCGTCTACACTTCAAATGAATGTGAATGCGACACTTCTCGCTAGGAAAGAGCGTTTGCAGATGTCTGCGTATCGTAGCAGTAGAGTTCTAATGCTTCTTAAAACGCGATATCGCATCTCATTTCTATGTTTCATGGTAAGATATAATATGATTTGCGAAGTGTTATGTATTCCTCGTCTACACTTCAAATGAATGTGAATGCGACACTTCCTCGCTAGGAAAGAGCGTTTGCAGATGTCTGCGTATCGTAGCAGTAGAGTTCTAATGCTTCTTAAAACGCGATATCGCATCTCATTTCTATGTTTCATGGTAAGATATAATATGATTTGCGAACTGTTATGTATTCCTCGTCTACACTTCAAATGAATGTAAATGCGACACATCCTCGCTAGGAAATAGCGTTTGCAGATGTCTACGTATCGTAGCAATAGAGTTCTTATGATTCTTAAAACTTGATATCGCATCTCATTTCTATGTTACATGGAAAGATATAATATGATTTGCGAAGTGTCATGTATTCCTCGTCTACACTTCAAATGAATGTAAATGCGACACTTCCTTACAAGGAAATAGCGTTTGCAGATGTCTACGTATCGAAGAAATTGAGTTCAAATGCTTCTTAAAACGAGATATTGCATCTCATATCTATGTTTCATGATAAGATATAATATTCATTGCGAAGTGTTATGCATTCCTCGTCTACGATTAAAATGAATGAAAATGCGACACTTCCTTGCAAGGAAATAGCGTTTGCAGATGTCTACGTATCGTAGCAATAGAGTTCTAATGCTTCTTAAAACGCGATATCGCATCTCATTTCTATGTTTCATGGTAAGATATAATATGATTTGCGAAGTGTTATGTATTCCTCGTCTACACTTCAAATGAATGTGAATGCGACACTTCCTCGCTAGGAAAGAGCGTTTGCAGATGTCTGCGTATCGTAGCAGTAGAGTTCTAATGCTTCTTAAAACGCGATATCGCATCTCATTTCTATGTTTCATGGTAAGATATAATATGATTTGCGAACTGTTATGTATTCCTCGTCTACACTTCAAATGAATGTAAATGCGACACATCCTCGCTAGGAAATAGCGTTTGCAGATGTCTACGTATCGTAGCAATAGAGTTCTTATGATTCTTAAAACGCGATATCGCATCTCACTTCTATGTTTTATGGTAGGATATAATATGATTTGCGAAGTGTTATGTATTCCTCGTCTACACTTCAAATGAATGTAAATGCGACACTTCCTTGCTAGGAAATAGTGTCTGGAGATGTCTAGGTATCGTAGCGATAGAGTTCTAATGCTTCTTAAAACGCGATATCGCATCGCATTTCTATGTTTCATGGTAAGATATAATATGATTTGCGAAGTGTTATGTACTCCTCGTCTACACTTCAAATGAATGAGAATGCGACACTTCCTTGCTAGGAAATCGTGTCTGCAGATATCTAAGTATCGTAGCGATAGAGTTCTAATGCTTCTTAAAACGCGATATCGCATCTCGTTTCTATGTTTCATGGTAGGATATAATATGATTTGCGAAGTGTTATGTATTCCTCGTGTACACTTCAATTGAATGTGAATGCGACACTTCCTTGCAAAGAAACAGCGTTTGCAGATGTCTACGTATCGTAGCAATAGAGTTCTTATGATTCTTAGAACTTGATATCGCATCTCATTTCTATGTTTCATGGTAAGATATAATATGATTTGCGAAGTGTTATGTATTCCTCGTCTACACTTCAAATGAATGTAAATGCGACACTTCCTTGCTAGGAAATAGTGTCTGGAGATGTCTAGGTATCGTAGCGATAGAGTTCTAATGCTTCTTAAAACGCGATATAGCATCTCATTTCTATGTTTCATGGAAAGATATAATATGATTTGCGAAGTGTCATGTATTCCTCGTCTACACTTCAAATGAATGTAAAAAGGAAATAGCGTTTGCAGATGTCTACGTATCGTAGCAATAGATTTCTAATGCTTCTTAAAACGCGATATCGCATCTCGTTTCTATGTTTCATGGTAAGATATAATATGATTTGCGAAGTGTTATGCATTCCTCGTCTACGATTCAAATGAATGTAAATGCGACACTTCCTTGCAAGGAAATAGCGATTGCAGATGTCTACGTATCGTAGCAATAGAGTTCATATGATTTTAAAACGGGATATTGCATCTCATATCTATGTTTCATGATAAGACATAATATTCATTGCGAAGTGTACTGCATTCCTCGTCTACGATTCAAATGAATGTAAATGCGACACTTCCTTGCAAGGAAATAGCGTTTGCAGATGTCTACGTATCGTAGCAATAGAGTTCTTATGATTCTTAAAACTTGATATCGCATCTCATTTCTATGTTACATGGAAAGATATAATATGATTTGCGAAGTGTCATGTATTCCTCGTCTACACTTCAAATGAATGTAAATGCGACACTTCCTTACAAGGAAATAGCGTTTGCAGATGTCTACGTATCGAAGAAATTGAGTTCAAATGCTTCTTAAAACGAGATATTGCATCTCATATCTATGTTTCATGATAAGATATAATATTCATTGCGAAGTGTTATGCATTCCTCGTCTACGATTAAAATGAATGAAAATGCGACACTTCCTTGCAAGGAAATAGCGTTTGCAGATGTCTAAGTATCGTAGCAATAGAGTTCTAATGCTTCTTAAAACGCGATATCGCATCTCATTTCTATGTTTCATGGTAAGATATAATATGATTTGCGAAGTGTTATGTATTCCTCGTCTACACTTCAAATGAATGTGAATGCGACACTTCCTCGCTAGGAAAGAGCGTTTGCAGATGTCTGCGTATCGTAGCAGTAGAGTTCTAATGCTTCTTAAAACGCGATATCGCATCTCATTTCTATGTTTCATGGTAAGATATAATATGATTTGCGAACTGTTATGTATTCCTCGTCTACACTTCAAATGAATGTAAATGCGACACTTTCTTGCAAGGAAATAGCGTTTGCAGATGTCTACGTATCGAAGCAATAGAGTTCTTATGATTCTAAGACGCGATATCGCATCTCATTTCCATGTTTCATGGTAAGATATAATATGATTTGCGAACTGTTATGTATTCCTCGTCTACACTTCAAATGAATGTAAATGCGACACTTTCTTGCAAGGAAATAGCGTTTGCAGATGTCTACGTATCGAAGCAATAGAGTTCTTATGATTCTAAGACGCGATATCGCATCTCATTTCCATGTTTCATGGTAAGATATAATATGATTTGCGAACTGTTATGTATTCCTCGTCTACACTTCAAATGAATGTAAATGCGACACTTCCTTGCAAGGAAATAGCGTTTGCAGATGTCTACGTATCGTAGCAATAGAGTTCTTATGATTCTTAAAACGCGATATCGCACCACATTTCCATGTTTCATGGTAAGATATAATATGATTTGCGAACTGTTATGTATTCCTCGTCTACACTTCAAATGAATGTAAATGCGACACTTCCTTGCAAGGAAATAGCATTTGCAGATGTCTACGTATCGAAGCAATAGAGTTCAAATGCTTCTTAAAACGAGATATTGCATTTCATATATATGTTTCATGATAAGAAATAATATTCATTGCGAAGTGTTATGCATTCCTCGTCTACGATTAAAATGAAGGAAATGCGACACTTCCTTGCAAGGAAATAGCGTTTGCAGATGTCTACGTATCGTAGCAATAGAGTTCTTATGATTCTTAAAACGCGATATCGCATCACACTTCTATGTTTCATGGTAAGATATAATATGATTTGCGGAGTGTTATGTATTCCACGTCTACACTTCAAATGAATGTGAATGCCACACTTCCTCGCTAGGAAATAGCGTTTGCAGACGTCTACGTATCGAAGCAATAGAGTTCTAATGCTTCTTAAAACGCGATATCGCATCTCATTTCTATGTTTCATGGTAAGGTATAATATGAGTTGCGAAGTGTTATGTATTCCTCGTCTACACTTCAAATGAATGTAAATGCGACACTTTCTTGCAAGGAAATAGCGTTTGCAGATGTCTACGTATCGTAGCAATGGATTTCTGATGCTTCTTAAAACGCGATATCGCATCTCATTTCTATGTTTCATGGTAAGATATAATATGATTTGCGAAGTGTTATGTATTCCTCGTCTACACTACAAATGAATGTGAATGCGACACTTTCTTGCAAGGAAATAGCGTTTGCAGATGTCTACGTATCGTAGCAATGGATTTCTGATGCTTCTTAAAACGCGATATCGCATCTCATTTCTATGTTTCATGGTAAGATAGAATATGATTTGCGAAGTGTTATGTATTCCTCGTCTACACTTCAAATGAATGTAAATGCGACACTTTCTTGCTAGGAAATAGCGTCTGCAGATGTCTAGGTATCGTAGCAATAGATTTCTAATGCTTCTTAAAACGCGATATCGCATCTCGTATCTATGTTTCATGGTAAGATATAATATGATTTGCGAAGTGTCATGTATTCCTCGTCTACACTTCAAGTGAATGTAAATGCGACACTTCCTTGCGAGGAAATAGCGTCTGCAGATGCCTAGGTATCGTAGCAATAGAGTTCAAATGCTTCTTAAAACGAGATATTGCATCTCATATCTATGTTTCATGATAAGATATATTATTCATTGCGAAGTGTTATACATTCCTCGTCTACGATTCAAATGAATGTAAATGCGACACTTCCTTGCAAGGAAATAGCGTTTGCAGATGTCTACGTATTGTTGCAATAGAGTTCTTATGATTCTTAGAACGCGATATCGCATCTCATTTCTATGTTTCATGGTAAGGTATAATATGATTTGCGGAGTGTTATGTATTCCTCGTCTACACTTCAAATGAATGTAAATGCGACACTTCCTTGCAAGGAAATAGCGTTTGCAGATGTCTACGTATCGTAGCAATAGTGTTCTTATGATTCTTAAACGCGATATCGCATCTCATTTCTATGTTTCATGGTAAGATATAATATGATTTGCGAAGTGTTATGTATTCCTCGTCTACACATCAAATGAATGTAAATGCGACACTTCCTTGCAAGGAAATAGCGTTTGCAGATGTCTACGTATCGTAGCAATAGTGTTCTTATGATTCTTAAAACGCGATATCGCATCTCATTTCTATGTTTCATGGTAAGATATAATATGATTTGCGAAGTGTTATGTATTCCTCGTCTACACATCAAATGAATGTAAATGCGACACTTCCTTGCAAGGAAATAGCGTTTGCAGATGTCTACGTATCGTAGCAATAGGGTTCTTATGATTCTTAAAACGCGATATCGCATCTCATTTCTATGTTTCATGGTAAGGTATAATATGATATGCGAAGTGTTATGTATCCGTCGTCTACACTTCAAATGAATGTAAATGCGACACTTCCTTGCAAGGAAATAGCGTTTGCAGATGTCTACGTATCGTAGCAATAGATTTCTAATGCTTCTTAAAACGCGATATCGCATCTCGTTTCTATGTTTCATGGTAAGATATAATATGATTTGCGAAGTGTTATGCATTCCTCGTCTACGATTCAAATGAATGTAAATGCGACACTTCCTTGCAAGGAAATAGTGTAACGTCAGGCGTACCGCCTGCCACCCTCCGGCGTCCACCTCATCATCCCCAGCATCCGTATCCGGAGCCCCTGCACACGGGCCACCCGCCGACTCGCCGTCCCTACAGAAGGAGACAAAGGTACGAGAGGGAAGAGGGATGCAGCATGCCGCGCCCACGCGCGATCTCCACACACGAGGGGGAGGACTTCACCCCGTATTACGAGGGCGAGGAGCTCTCCGACACATACTGGGTCGAATCCCCAGCGATCACGAAGCCCTATACGTACTTCTCGTACATGTGGGATTAGAATAAGCACACTACTCACCTATGTACATACACACCAACACACACCTAGATTTAAGTGAATATATGTATGTATTTTATTCATGCACGGTTATGTTCCGTTGCACTCGCGCGCACACTCGACGCTCGCGGCTCACGCTTAACGCGGGCCGCGCCCCACTCCGAACGGCCGCCCCACCACGAGGGCCGAGCGGCCGCCCTACTCCGACCGTCCGCCCCACCGCGAGGGCCCAGCGACTCGCGCGCCCGCGCGACCCGAGGAGGTCGCGGACGCGAGATCCGAGAGTCAGTTCCAAACTCATCTCCGAACTGGAGAGTTCGCGTCTCATCTCCGAACCGGAGAGTTCCCAACTCATCTCCGAACTGGAGAGTTCCAATCTCATCTCCGAACTGGAGAGTTCTAATCCAGCATCCGAACGATGCACTTCCGATCCGAGCAATAGGCTCATTCGCAACGAGCAATTAGCTCTAATGCATTCGTCTCTATCCATACTCCCATAGCGGAGTCCATTCGATACTTTATACTATTTCTAATTCTCATTGTAATCGCTAGTCAGTAACTTAGAACTTAGTCAAGTGTATTTAGTATAGTGAAATCATAGAATATAGTTTATTTTTACCAGATTCAAAGTATCTTTATTCGAGTCCAAATACAATTCCTTAATTCTACTCCACGGGTACGCTCGCGATTATTCTATTTCTATATCTCATCTGCGATAGTCTTGAGGCTCGACGACTAGAGCGAACCAGCGCTTAGTTGCTCCATCCTCACTTCTACCGTATACAGAATATCTTGCGCCCAGGTTGATCCCGGTAAGCTAGAGCGAACCAACGCTTAGCCGCGCCGTACTCGACCGAAGTTCAAGTATTCTCGACGAGCCTTGCACCTCCGACAAAGCGTACACGACGCGCGGGGAGGAGAGAGTTTATTCGTCGTCTCGCTCGGGAATACGTGGGTGATGCACCAGAATATTCAATTTCCTGCGTTCGAGTCCTGGTTCCTGTGAAGGAGGTTTCCTTCGCCGCACGACCCGTACCTCCGTTCCAGCCGTACGCCGCCGCCATCCCGGTTGCGGATCCAAGGCGCTCCAGGTACCTGGAAAGAGAACTCAGACAGCGGAATCAAGCCTTCGCAAGGTAAGTTTAGTGTTAGTTACCGTTTTATCGAGTCCGAAACGCCAACGAACCCGGTCCGGACGCAATTCGCGTTATTTTCGGGAACGGTTACGACTTTGTGCCACCGTTGCGAGCGCAACCGCACCTCGGGACGTGACACGAAAGTTATTTTTGGTGACAGCGGTGGGATAGCCACGCGTTTCCTCCGGAAATTCCGCCGAAAGGAACCGCGAAACTAGATATGGCAACCCGGACTCCGACAAAAACGCGCCAGCAGACACAGCGAGCCGCCGCGATGGCCGATTCTGAACGCGAAAAACGCACTAGCAGAACGCTTGATTTCCAAGACGGTATCGCCGAGCCTCTTCCTAGTACCGCGCAACAAAATACTTCCGCGAAAAATACGAAGCGACCGATCCGAGTAATGCCGCGTTGCTCCAGCAAATAGAAATTTTACGTCGTGAAATAGAATCTATTCGCAGAACGCCTGATTTAACGCGCGACGATACCGTTTCGCTGGATATTCCTCGGGAAATCCGCTTTACGCACATAATTCGAGCTCTGATTTCAATACAAATAGTTCTCAACACGACGAGCTATCGCTTAAGCAGGCCCTCGAAGCCGTGCCGACATTCGATGGTCAGAACATTCCTATTCTTCAGTTTACCCGAGCGTGTAAACGCGCTTATGAGCTTATCCCTAATGGGTGCGAGCGAACTTTCACACGCCTGCTTAAGGGAAAACTCAAGGGTCGTGCCTACGCCGCGCTAGAAGACGAGCCGTGTTACACAATACTCGAATTAACGGACGTTCTTCGCAGCACTTTTTGCTCCGTAAAATCAGCTCATCATTATCGGGGTGAACTTGCTAATATATTTATGCGCGCGAACGAGCACATTCTAGATTACATCGGTCGAGTAAAAGATCTTAGAACCGCTATAATTGATTGCGAGAGGCTTGCTCGACGAGACACACCGAAATCGCTCGATGACGTAGACGCGCTCACCCTACAATGTTTTAAAGACGGTCTCATTCCGGAAATTCGAATGCAAATGACTATAAGTTCATTCGGTACATTGCGAGAAACGTTCGCTCGAGCGCGGGAGCTCTATCAAATGCACGAACGTGATTGCAACCGGCTAGGTAGATCGCGTGTCGCGCGACCAGAATCGCGCGAAAAACCAGCCGAAATTATTTGCCGAAAATGCAATAATATCGGACATTACGCGACCGAGTGTCGGCTCAGACCGCCATCGCCGTACCGACCGCAGGAATACTTGCGATCCAGGGACGTACCGCCTCCTACTCGAGGCCCCGCGTACGAACAACCGAGACAAATCGTAGCCAGGGACGCGCCCAAATTTTGTCGCTATTGCAAGACCCCGGGGCACGAAATAGGCGAGTGCCGCAAAAGGCAGTACAACAACGCGGTAAATAAAAATTCGGGAAACGACAATGGCCTCCGCACCCGCCGCGAGACAGGTGGCGAGGCCGCGCACCAAGTCCGTCCTCTCGCCGCGAACAACTCCAACGCGGAAATCGACGAAACGCCGCGATAAACATAACCGGAAAAACTAGCACGCCAAACGTAATTTTAAAGTCCGACCTTCTAATTTCACCAACTCGCTTCATGGTGGACACTGGGGCGGAAATAAATATTATAAAACGTTCGGCTCTAAAAGCATCCGCGCGAATCGATAAGTCCGAGATCGTCATAATAACAGGGGTAACCGATGGCAAAACCGCAACCTTAGGGACGGTGAATCTTGTCATTTTCGGTCGCGTCGTTCCTTTTAATGTGGTCGAGGATGATTTTCCCCTTAAACCAAGCGGGATCCTCGGCTCCGGGTTCTGTATGGACGCAGAAATCTCTTTTCCAAATAAAATAATCAAATGGAATGGTAAGAGAATTCCTTTCGAAGACGATATCGAAGCACTCGAGGAACCGTCACCGGACTCGAAAATAAAGCCTCTCCTATCGCCGAAACGTAAACAAGCGCCGCGCACGGAATCTATTCCCCCTCCGCCGCCGCGCCCGCCGCGTAAATCATCGCCTCCGCTGAAACGCGATGCAGCAACGAAATCGAAGCTTCGAACGCAAGACAAAGCAGCTTCTCCGAAGTCAGGAGACCGTATCTCCATTCCGCCGAGATCAAATATCGGTATCAAGGTCCGCGTAGTTAATTCGAACCTCGCGGAAGGTATAATTCCCCGTATCGATCTTGCGCCGGGTATATTTTTCGGAAACGCTCTCGTCAGAGTAATTCGGGGCAAAGCGGTAACTCGAATAATTAATTCATCCGACCGCGCCGTCGAAATCGCGTTACCAGAAATCGTACTTGAGCCCGCGCAAATCATGACTCCCCTCCACGAGGAGGATAGTCCGTCGCTGTATCCGGTTTTTTCTAAATCTACTAAATCTAACGTATCCGCCGTACCGATCGGCTCATCCCAAAAAGGGAAAACTTCTATTTCTTTCTCGAGTCAGACACCATACTCGACAATCGAAACTCCTCCTTCGCGTTGCAAAATCGCGAATGTTCAACAGATCTCTTATGCTCAGGCGGTTAAAAATAATGTACAACAGGCGCCGTTAAAACAAACATCGAAATCCGCCAACCTTTCGAAATCTCGCTTAGATCGAATTCTTAGTCTCCTCCGTCTCGACCACCTCAACGCAGAGGAAAGAGAGCACGTCGTCCGTCTCGTTCAAAGCACGCAGGAGCTTTTTCACATTGAGGGGGATAAATTAGGGCATACGTCAGCAACCACGCACAAGATTCCAACCGTCGACGACCGCCCCGTCAATGTGAAACAATACCGTTTCCCACCAGCTCATAAGGAGGAGATTCGACGACAAGTCGACAAATTTTTACAAAATGGTGTCATCTCTCCGTCAAAATCACCATATAATTCGCCATTGTGGGTTGTCCCAAAGAAACCGGACTCCTTGGGCAACAAGCAATGGCGCGTCGTCATCGACTACCGCGCACTCAATGAGAAATCTGTCGCCGATGCCTATCCCCTCCCTTGCATTACCGAGATACTTGATCAACTCGGGAGTGCGAAGTATTTTAGTACATTCGATCTCGCGAGCGGATTTCACCAGATCCCAATGGAGCCCGCCGATGCTCCCAAAACTGCTTTTTCGACGCCTCACGGGCATTATGAATTTAAAAGAATGCCATTCGGATTAAAAAATGCGCCAGCGACGTTCCAACGACTTATGGACAATGTCCTGTCCGGTCTCCAGGGGAACGAAATTTTCGTCTATTTGGACGACATTGTTATCTACGCTAGCTCTCTTCAAGAACATCGACTTAAATTCGATAAATTAACTCAACGGCTCAAAGAAGCTAATTTAGTATTGCAGCCGGATAAGTGCGAATTCTTGAGGAGAGAAGTAAGCTATTTGGGTCATATTATCAGTGAGCACGGTGTAAAACCTGACCCTGCGAAAATTAGCGCCGTCAAAAATTTTCCGCGCCCGCGCAACGCGAAACAGATCAAACAATTCCTCGGGCTCGCGGGATACTACAGGCGGTTCATCGCAAATTTTTCTAATATTGCTAAGCCACTTACAAATTTGTTAAAAAAAGACGCGCCCTTTGTATGGCGTAACGAGCAAGAGAATTCATTCGTCAAACTCCGAGATTGCCTATGCGAAGCGCCTATCTTGCAGTACCCCAACTTCAAACAACCATTCGTGATAACGACCGACGCGTCCGCCGAAGCTATTGGTGCTATCTTGAGTCAAGGACCAATAGGCCGCGACTTGCCAATCGCGTACACGTCGCGACTGTTAAACGCTGCGGAGAAAAACTACTCCACGATCGAGAAGGAGTGTCTGGCGATTGTCTACGCCGTCCATTACTTTCGTCCATACATATACGGTAATCAATTCAAACTCGTTACCGACCATCGACCGTTAGTGTGGATGAATTCGGTCAAGGACCCGTCAAGTAGACTCGTACGGTGGAGGCTTAAGTTAGCGGAATTTGACTACGAGATGGTCTATAAAAGTGGAAAAACGAACCTTAATGCGGACGCATTGTCGCGGAATCCCGCTCAAATTTTTCCGCTCTCGTATTCAGAAAACTCGGAGGACGACATCTTCGATGTGCCTCCGGAAACCCGTAAAAAGTATACCACACTAGCGCCTCCTCCTACTCCGGTAACATCAGAACCTGAATTACCGACTCCAGGCACGTCCTTCCGTACCAACACAGCACCACCTCCGCAAGTCGCCAGCGACAGCACCGACTTCTATACTCCTGCTCCAAATGAATTTTTCCGACGCGAACCTCTATTTAATTTCAGCCGTGACGCATTATCAACGCGACGAGACAATGTAGTTGTCTTCGTCACGCAATCTGGGCACCCCTATGACACGGGCGCCAAAGATCTAGCGAACGCTGAAAAATTCCTTCCAAACAAAAATCACGTTCTTACCAAAGCCAAAGTCATACAAATCGGAAACGAATTCCAAATCCAGCTTCCAATCATCGAACATTCCACCAGATCAATCAATTTCCAGACCGTAATAGAAACATTCAGATCCTTGTGCGACGTTGTAAACGAATTACAATTACAAACATTTAGTATCGCACAAACCTATCTAGACTCCGTATCCTGGTCCCGAATCCAGAAAATCCTTCAGGACCTGTTTTATGAAACAACTGTCCAGATTACGGTCTGCCAGGGCCTCATTAAAACCCCTTCGGTCGAAGAGCGACTGAAAATAATAAGAGAAAACCACGACTCCCCTGTGGGAGGTCACAAAGGGGTTAATAAAACTTATTCTCGCATCAGACAACAATACTTTTGGCCAAACATGAAAACACAAATACAAGAATATATTGGCAAATGTAAAAGTTGTCAGACAGAGAAACTGGTCCGGGTAAAGACCAGACAGCCTCTCACTTTAACCGACACCCCTGGCAGGGCATTCGATAAGATTTCAATGGACGTAATGGGTCCTCTTCCCGAAACTTCCGACGGTTATACGAGTATCCTCACGATCCAAGATCTCCTCACTAAATACTCAATCGCAGTTCCTCTCAAAACCACCACCGCAGTAGACATTGCCGAAGCTTTAATAAAAGAATTCATTTGTAAGTTCGGATGCCCGAAAGGCATACTCACGGACCAAGGTTCGAACTTTATAAATAGCTTGATTAAAGCCATAGCAATCAAATTCCGTATTAAGCAATACAAGTCCACTGCGTTCCATCCACAGACAAACGGGTCCGTTGAACGATCTCACCACGTCCTGGCCGAATATCTGAAGCATTACATAGAGTCGAGTAACGATTGGGTGAATTGGTTACCGTACGCAATGTTTTCATACAACACCAGTGTGCACGAGGGTACATTATACACCCCACACGAACTAGTGTTCGGCAGGATAGCTAGGACGCCGTCAGCCACTCCTTTTCAGGACAGCTCTGATAACGAAACTTATAGCGACTATCTTATACAACTTCAGGAGAAAATCTCGAAATCTCAGGATTTGGCTAAAGCCAATCTAGACAATGCGAAACGCCGTTCTAAATATTATTATGACCGAAATCTCAATGTCCAAAACTTCGAGGTAGGCCAATGGGTCTATCTTTTAAAAGAGCCGAACAAACATAAGTTCCAGGCACAGTATTCTGGACCGTACCGTATCCTCGAAATTTTGGGCAATTGTAATGTTAAGCTGAATGTAAAAGGGCGCCATAAAATTGTTCATACGAACAAAATCAAAATTTGTAAACGAATGCATAGTATGCAGAGTGTGGATGCTAGTGAAAGAAAAGTGCGAAAAACTGAAAATGAAGTCAGTGAGAGCAGTGACATTCAAACGAACGCTGAAAGTGAAAGCGACGAAAGTGCCTGCAATCCGAAGGAAGCCCGCAGTCACGGTCCAATCTCCAAACGTTATCGCCAGGATCAACCAGGCGAAAAACCTCAGATTCCGCAGCATCCAGCCGACAGGACCAAGAGAAGGATCCAGCATCCCGAAATCTACCCAACAGACAAGAGATCTCGGCATGGCCGTGATTCTTTTTCCAAGGGGGGTGGTGTAACGTCAGGCGTACCGCCTGCCACCCTCCGGCGTCCACCTCATCATCCCCAGCATCCGTATCCGGAGCCCCTGCACACGGGCCACCCGCCGACTCGCCGTCCCTACAGAAGGAGACAAAGGTACGAGAGGGAAGAGGGATGCAGCATGCCGCGCCCACGCGCGATCTCCACACACGAGGGGGAGGACTTCACCCCGTATTACGAGGGCGAGGAGCTCTCCGACACATACTGGGTCGAATCCCCAGCGATCACGAAGCCCTATACGTACTTCTCGCACATGTGGGATTAGAATAAGCACACTACTCACCTATGTACATACACACCAACACACACCTAGATTTAAGTGAATATATGTATGTATTTTATTCATGCACGGTTATGTTCCGTTGCACTCGCGCGCACACTCGACGCTCGCGGCTCACGCTTAACGCGGGCCGCGCCCCACTCCGAACGGCCGCCCCACCACGAGGGCCGAGCGGCCGCCCTACTCCGACCGTCCGCCCCACCGCGAGGGCCCAGCGACTCGCGCGCCGCGCGACCCGAGGAGGTCGCGGACGCGAGATCCGAGAGTCAGTTCCAAACTCATCTCCGAACTGGAGAGTTCGCGTCTCATCTCCGAACCGGAGAGTTCCCAACTCATCTCCGAACTGGAGAGTTCCAATCTCATCTCCGAACTGGAGAGTTCTAATCCAGCATCCGAACGATGCACTTCCGATCCGAGCAATAGGCTCATTCGCAACGAGCAATTAGCTCTAATGCATTCGTCTCTATCCATACTCCCATAGCGGAGTCCATTCGATACTTTATACTATTTCTAATTCTCATTGTAATCGCTAGTCAGTAACTTAGAACTTAGTCAAGTGTATTTAGTATAGTGAAATCATAGAATATAGTTTATTTTTACCAGATTCAAAGTATCTTTATTCGAGTCCAAATACAATTCCTTAATTCTACTCCACGGGTACGCTCGCGATTATTCTATTTCTATATCTCATCTGCGATAGTCTTGAGGCTCGACGACTAGAGCGAACCAGCGCTTAGTTGCTCCATCCTCACTTCTACCGTATACAGAATATCTTGCGCCCAGGTTGATCCCGGTAAGCTAGAGCGAACCAACGCTTAGCCGCGCCGTACTCGACCGAAGTTCAAGTATTCTCGACGAGCCTTGCACCTCCGACAAAGCGTACACGACGCGCGGGGAGGAGAGAGTTTATTCGTCGTCTCGCTCGGGAATACGTGGGTGATGCACCAGAATATTCAATTTCCTGCGTTCGAGTCCTGGTTCCTGTGAAGGAGGTTTCCTTCGCCGCACGACCCGTACCTCCGTTCCAGCCGTACGCCGCCGCCATCCCGGTTGCGGATCCAAGGCGCTCCAGGTACCTGGAAAGAGAACTCAGACAGCGGAATCAAGCCTTCGCAAGGTAAGTTTAGTGTTAGTTACCGTTTTATCGAGTCCGAAACGCCAACGAACCCGGTCCGGACGCAATTCGCGTTATTTTCGGGAACGGTTACGACTTTGTGCCACCGTTGCGAGCGCAACCGCACCTCGGGACGTGACAATAGCGATTGCAGATGTCTACGTATCGTAGCAATAGAGTTCACATGATTTTAAAACGGGATATTGCATCTCATATCTATGTTTCATGATAAGACATAATATTCATTGCGAAGTGTACTGCATTCCTCGTCTACGATTCAAATGAATGTAAATGCGACACTTCCTTGCAAGGAAATAGCGTTTGCAGATGTCTACGTATCGTAGCAATAGAGTTCTTATGATTCTTAAAACTTGATATCGCATCTCATTTCTATGTTACATGGAAAGATATAATATGATTTGCGAAGTGTCATGTATTCCTCGTCTACACTTCAAATGAATGTAAATGCGACACTTCCTTACAAGGAAATAGCGTTTGCAGATGTCTACGTATCGAAGAAATTGAGTTCAAATGCTTCTTAAAACGAGATATTGCATCTCATATCTATGTTTCATGATAAGATATAATATTCATTGCGAAGTGTTATGCATTCCTCGTCTACGATTAAAATGAATGAAAATGCGACACTTCCTTGCAAGGAAATAGCGTTTGCAGATGTCTACGTATCGTAGCAATAGAGTTCTAATGCTTCTTAAAACGCGATATCGCATCTCATTTCTATGTTTCATGGTAAGATATAATATGATTTGCGAAGTGTTATGTATTCCTCGTCTACACTTCAAATGAATGTGAATGCGACACTTCCTCGCTAGGAAAGAGCGTTTGCAGATGTCTGCGTATCGTAGCAGTAGAGTTCTAATGCTTCTTAAAACGCGATATCGCATCTCATTTCTATGTTTCATGGTAAGATATAATATGATTTGCGAACTGTTATGTATTCCTCGTCTACACTTCAAATGAATGTAAATGCGACACTTTCTTGCAAGGAAATAGCGTTTGCAGATGTCTACGTATCGAAGCAATAGAGTTCTTATGATTCTAAGACGCGATATCGCATCTCATTTCCATGTTTCATGGTAAGATATAATATGATTTGCGAACTGTTATGTATTCCTCGTCTACACTTCAAATGAATGTAAATGCGACACTTCCTTGCAAGGAAATAGCGTTTCCAGATGTCTACGTATCGAAGCAATAAAGTTCAAGTGCTTCTTAAAACGAGATATTGCATGTCATATCTATGTTTCATGATAAGATATAATATTAATTGCGAAGTGTTATGTATTCCTCGTCTACACTTCAAATGAATGTAAATGCGACACATCCTCGCTAGGAAATAGCGTTTGCAGATGTCTACGTATCGTAGCAATAGAGTTCTTATGATTCTTAAAACGCGATATCGCATCTCACTTCTATGTTTTATGGTAGGATATAATATGATTTGCGAAGTGTTATGTATTCCTCGTCTACACTTCAAATGAATGTAAATGCGACACTTCATTGCTAGGAAATAGTGTCTGGAGATGTCTAGGTATCGTAGCGATAGAGTTCTAATGCTTCTTAAAACGCGATATCGCATCTCATTTCTATGTTTCATGGTAAGATATAATATGATTTGCGAAGTGTTATGTACTCCTCGTCTACACTTCAAATGAATGAGAATGCGACACTTCCTTGCTAGGAAATCGTGTCTGCAGATATCTAAGTATCGTAGCGATAGAGTTCTAATGCTTCTTAAAACGCGATATCGCATCTCCTTTCTATGTTTCATGGTAGGATATAATATGATTTGCGAAGTGTTACGTATTCCTCGTGTACACTTCAATTGAATGTGAATGCGACACTTCCTTGCAAGGAAACAGCGTTTGCAGATGTCTACGTATCGTAGCAATAGAGTTCTTATGATTCTTAGAACTTGATATCGCATCTCATTTCTATGTTTCATGGTAAGATATAATATGATTTGCGAAGTGTTATGTATTCCTCGTCTACACTTCAAATGAATGTAAATGCGACACTTCCTTGCTAGGAAATAGTGTCTGGAGATGTCTAGGTATCGTAGCGATAGAGTTCTAATGCTTCTTAAAACGCGATATAGCATCTCATTTCTATGTTTCATGGAAAGATATAATATGATTTGCGAAGTGTCATGTATTCCTCGTCTACACTTCAAATGAATGTAAATGCGACACTTCCTTGCAAGGAAATAGCGTTTGCAGATGTCTACGTATCGTAGCAATAGATTTCTAATGCTTCTTAAAACGCGATATCGCATCTCGTTTCTATGTTTCATGGTAAGATATAATATGATTTGCGAAGTGTTATGTATTCCTCGTCTACACTTCAAATGAATGTGAATGCGACACTTCCTCGCTAGGAAAGAGCGTTTGCAGATGTCTGCTTATCGTAGCAGTAGAGTTCTAATGCTTCTTAAAACGCGATATCGCATCTCATTTCTATGTTTCATGGTAAGATATAATATGATTTGCGAACTGTTATGTATTCCTCGTCTACACTTCAAATGAATGTAAATGCGACACTTTCTTGCAAGGAAATAGCGTTTGCAGATGTCTACGTATCGAAGCAATAGAGTTCTTATGATTCTAAGACGCGATATCGCATCTCATTTCCATGTTTCATGGTAAGATATAATATGATTTGCGAACTGTTATGTATTCCTCGTCTACACTTCAAATGAATGTAAATGCGACACTTCCTTGCAAGGAAATAGCGTTTGCAGATGTCTACGTATCGTAGCAATAGAGTTCTTATGATTCTTAAAACGCGATATCGCATCACATTTCCATGTTTCATGGTAAGATATAATATGATTTGCGAACTGTTATGTATTCCTCGTCTACACTTCAAATGAATGTAAATGCGACACTTCCTTGCAAGGAAATAGCGTTTGCAGATGTCTACGTATCGAAGCAATAGAGTTCAAATGCTTCTTAAAACGAGATATTGCATTTCATATCTATGTTTCATGATAAGAAATAATATTCATTGCGAAGTGTTATGCATTCCTCGTCTACGATTAAAATGAAGGAAATGCGACACTTCCTTGCAAGGAAATAGCGTTTGCAGATGTCTACGTATCGTAGCAATAGAGTTCTTATGATTCTTAAAACGCGATATCGCATCTCATTTCTATGTATCATGGTAAGGTATAATATGATTTGCGAAGTGTTATGTATCCGTCGTCTACACTTCAAATGAATGTAAATGCGACACTTTCTCGCAAGGAACTAGCGTTTGCAGATGTCTACGTATCTTAGCAATAGAGTTCTTATGATTCTTAAAACGCGATATCGCATCACACTTCTATGTTTCATGGTAAGATATAATATGATTTGCGGAGTGTTATGTATTCCTCGTCTACACTTCAAATGAATGTGAATGCCACACTTCCTCGCTAGGAAATAGCGTTTGCAGACGTCTACGTATCGAAGCAATAGAGTTCTAATGCTTCTTAAAACGCGATATCGCATCTCATTTCTATGTTTCATGGTAAGGTATAATATGAGTTGCGAAGTGTTATGTATTCCTCGTCTACACTTCAAATGAATGTAAATGCGACACTTTCTTGCAAGGAAATAGCGTTTGCAGATGTCTACGTATCGTAGCAATGGATTTCTGATGCTTCTTAAAACGCGATATCGCATCTCATTTCTATGTTTCATGGTAAGATATAATATGATTTGCGAAGTGTTATGTATTCCTCGTCTACACTACAAATGAATGTGAATGCGACACTTTCTTGCAAGGAAATAGCGTTTGCAGATGTCTACGTATCGTAGCAATGGATTTCTGATGCTTCTTAAAACGCGATATCGCATCTCATTTCTATGTTTCATGGTAAGATATAATATGATTTGCGAAGTGTTATGTATTCCTCGTCTACACTACAAATGAATGTGAATGCGACACTTCCTCGCTAGGAAATAGCGTTAGCAGATGTCTGCGTATCGTAGCAGTAGAGTTCTAATGCTTCTTAAAACGCGATATCGCATCTCATTTCTATGTTTCATGGTAAGATAGAATATGATTTGCGAAGTGTTATGTATTCCTCGTCTACACTTCAAATGAATGTAAATGCGACACTTCCTTGCAAGGAAATAGCGTTTGCAGATGTCTACGTATCGTAGCAATAGAGTTCTAATGCTTCTTAAAACGCGATATCGCATCTCATTTCTATGTTTCATGGTAAGATAGAATATGATTTGCGAAGTGTTATGTATTCCTCGTCTACACATCAAATGAATGTAAATGCGACACTTCCTTGCAAGGAAATAGCGTTTGCAGATGTCTACGTATCGTAGCAATAGAGTTCTTATGATTCTTAAAACGCGATATCGCATCTCATTTCTATGTTTCATGGTAAGGTATAATATGATATGCGAAGTGTTATGTATCCGTCGTCTACACTTCAAATGAATGTAAATGCGACACTTTCTTGCAAGGAAATAGCGTTTGCAGATGTCTACGTATCGTAGCATTGGATATCTGATGCTTCTTAAAACGCGATATCGCATCTCATTTCTATGTTTCATGGTAAGATATAATATGAATTGCGAAGTGTTATGTATTCCTCGTCTACACTTCAAATGAATGTAAATGCGACACTTCTTTGCAAGGAAATAGCGTTTGCAGATGTCTACGTATTGTTGCAATAGAGTTCTTATGATTCTTAAAACGCGATATCGCATCTCATTTCTATGTTTCATGGTAAGGTATAATATGATTTGCGGAGTGTTATGTATTCCTCGTCTACACTTCAAATGAATGTAAATGCGACACTTCCTTGCAAGGAAATAGCGTTTGCAGATGTCTACGTATCGTAGCAATAGTGTTCTTATGATTCTTAAAACGCGATATCGCATCTCATTTCCATGTTTCATGGTAAGATATAATATGATTTGCGAACTGTTATGTATTCCTCGTCTACACTTGAAATGAATGTAAATGCGACACTTCCTTGCAAGGAAATAGCGTTTCCAGATGTCTACGTATCGAAGCAATAAAGTTCAAGTGCTTCTTAAAACGAGATATTGCATCTCATATCTATGTTTCATGATAAGATATAATATTCACTGTGAAGTGTTATGCATTCCTCGTCTACGATTCAAATGAATGAAAATGCGACACTTCCTTGCAAGGAAATAGCGTTTGCAGATGTCTACGTATCGTAGCAATAGAGTTCTAATGCTTCTTAAAACGCGATATCGCATCTCATTTCTATGTTTCATGGTAAGATATAATATGATTTGCGAAGTGTTATGTATTCCTCGTCTACACATCAAATGAATGTAAATGCGACACTTCCTTGCAAGGAAATAGCGTTTGCAGATGTCTACGTATCGTAGCAATAGGGTTCTTATGATTCTTAAAACGCGATATCGCATCTCATTTCTATGTTTCATGGTAAGGTATAATATGATATGCGAAGTGTTATGTATCCGTCGTCTACACTTCAAATGAATGTAAATGCGACACTTTCTTGCAAGGAAATAGCGTTTGCAGATGTCTACGTATCGTAGCATTGGATTTCTGATGCTTCTTAAAACGCGATATCGCATCTCATTTCTATGTTTCATGGTAAGATATAATATGATTTGCGAAGTGTTATGTATTCCTCGTCTACACTTCAAATGAATGTAAATGCGACACATATTTGCAAGGAAATAGCGTTTGCAGATGTCTACGTATCGTTGCAATAGAGTTCTTATGATTCTTAAAACGCGATATTGCATCTCATTTCTATGTTTCATGGTAAGATATATTATGATTTGCGAAGTGTTATGTATTCCTCGTCTACACATCAAATGAATGTAAATGCGACACTTCCTTGCAAGGAAATAGCGTTTGCAGATGTCTACGTATCGCAGCAATAGAGTTCTTATGATTCTTAAAACGCGATATCGCATCTCATTTCCATGTTTCATGGTAAGATATAATATGATTTGCGAACTGTTATGTATTCCTCGTCTACACTTCAAATGAATGTAAATGCGACACTTCCTTGCAAGGAAATAGCGTTTCCAGATGTCTACGTATCGAAGCAATAAAGTTCAAGTGCTTCTTAAAACGAGATATTGCATCTCATATCTATGTTTCATGATAAGATATAATATTCACTGTGAAGTGTTATGCATTCCTCGTCTACGATTCAAATGAATGAAAATGCGACACTTCCTTGCAAGGAAATAGCGTTTGCAGATGTCTACGTATCGTAGCAATAGAGTTCTAATGCTTCTTAAAACGCGATATCGCATCTCATTTCTATGTTTCATGGTAAGATAGAATATGATTTGCGAAGTGTTATGTATTCCTCGTCTACACATCAAATGAATGTAAATGCGACACTTCCGTGCAAGGAAATAGCGTTTGCAGATGTCTACGTATCGTAGCAATAGAGTTCTTATGATTCTTAAAACGCGATATCGCATCTCATTTCTATGTTTCATGGTAAGGTATAATATGATATGCGAAGTGTTATGTATCCGTCGTCTACACTTCAAATGAATGTAAATGCGATACTTTCTTGCAAGGAAATAGCGTTTGCAGATGTCTACGTATCGTAGCATTGGATATCTGATGCTTCTTAAAACGCGATATCGCATCTCATTTCTATGTTTCATGGTAAGATATAATATGAATTGCGAAGTGTTATGTATTCCTCGTCTACACTTCAAATGAATGTAAATGCGACACTTCTTTGCAAGGAAATAGCGTTTGCAGATGTCTACGTATTGTTGCAATAGAGTTCTTATGATTCTTAAAACGCGATATCGCATCTCATTTCTATGTTTCATGGTAAGGTATAATATGATTTGCGGAGTGTTATGTATTCCTCGTCTACACTTCAAATGAATGTAAATGCGACACTTCCTTGCAAGGAAATAGCGTTTGCAGATTTCTACGTATCGTAGCAATAGTGTTCTTATGATTCTTAAAACGCGATATCGCATCTCATTTCTATGTTTCATGGTAAGATATAATATGATTTGCGAAGTGTTATGTATTCCTCGTCTACACATCAAATGAATGTAAATGCGACACTCCCTTGCAAGGAAATAGCGTTTGCAGATGTCTACGTATCGTAGCAATAGTGTTCTTATGATTCTTAAAACGCGATATCGCATCTCATTTCTATGTTTCATGGTAAGGTATAATATGATTTGCGGAGTGTTATGTATTCCTCGTCTACACTTCAAATGAATGTAAATGCGACACTTCCTTGCAAGGAAATAGCGTTTGCAGATGTCTACGTATCGTAGCAATAGAGTTCTTATGATTCTTAAAACGCGATATCGCATCTCATTTCTATGTTTCATGGTAAGGTATAATATGATATGCGAAGTGTTATGTGTCCGTCGTCTACACTTCAAATGAATGTAAATGCGATACTTTCTTGCAAGGAAATAGCGTTTGCAGATGTCTACGTATCGTAGCATTGGATATCTGATGCTTCTTAAAACGCGATATCGCATCTCATTTCTATGTTTCATGGTAAGATATAATATGAATTGCGAAGTGTTATGTATTCCTCGTCTACACTTCAAATGAATGTAAATGCGACACTTCTTTGCAAGGAAATAGCGTTTGCAGATGTCTACGTATTGTTGCAATAGAGTTCTTATGATTCTTAAAACGCGATATCGCATCTCATTTCTATGTTTCATGGTAAGGTATAATATGATTTGCGGAGTGTTATGTATTCCTCGTCTACACATCAAACGAATGTAAATGCGACACTTCCTTGCAAGGAAATAGCGTTTGCAGATGTCTACGTATCGTAGCAATAGTGTTCTTATGATTCTTAAAACGCGATATCGCATCTCATTTCTATGTTTCATGGTAAGATATAATATGATTTGCGAAGTTTTATGTATTCCTCGTCTACACATCAAATGAATGTAAATGCGACACTTCCTTGCAAGGAAATAGCGTTTGCAGATATCTACGTATCGTAGAAATAGTGTTCTTATGATTCTTAAAACGCGATATCGCATCTCATTTCTATGTTTCATGGTAAGATATAATATGATATGCGAAGTGTTATGTGTCCGTCGTCTACACTTCAAATGAATGTAAATGCGATACTTTCTTGCAAGGAAATAGCGTTTGCAGATGTCTACGTATCGTAGCATTGGATATCTGATGCTTCTTAAAACGCGATATCGCATCTCATTTCTATGTTTCATGGTAAGATATAATATGAATTGCGAAGTGTTATGTATTCCTCGTCTACACTTCAAATGAATGTAAATGCGACACTTCTTTGCAAGGAAATAGCGTTTGCAGATGTCTACGTATTGTTGCAATAGAGTTCTTATGATTCTTAAAACGCGATATCGCATCTCATTTCTATGTTTCATGGTAAGGTATAATATGATTTGCGGAGTGTTATGTATTCCTCGTCTACACATCAAACGAATGTAAATGCGACACTTCCTTGCAAGGAAATAGCGTTTGCAGATGTCTACGTATCGTAGCAATAGTGTTCTTATGATTCTTAAAACGCGATATCGCATCTCATTTCTATGTTTCATGGTAAGATATAATATGATTTGCGAAGTTTTATGTATTCCTCGTCTACACATCAAATGAATGTAAATGCGACACTTCCTTGCAAGGAAATAGCGTTTGCAGATGTCTACGTATCGTAGAAATAGTGTTCTTATGATTCTTAAAACGCGATATCGCATCTCATTTCTATGTTTCATGGTAAGATATAATATGATTTGCGAAGTATTATGTATTCCTCGTCTATACATCAAATGAATGTAAATGCGACACTTCCTTGCAAGGAAATAGCGTTTGCAGATGTCTACGTATCGTAGCAATAGAGTTCTTATGATTCTTAAAACGCGATATCGCATCTCATTTCTATGTTTCATGGTAAGATATTATATGATTTGCGAACTGTTGTGTATTCCTCGTCTACACTTCAAATGAATGTGAATGCCACACTTCCTCGCTAGGAAATAGCGTTTGCAGATGTCTACGTATCGAAGCAATAGAGTTCTAATGCTTCTTAAAACGCGATATCGCATCTCATTTCTATGTTTCATGGTAAGGTATAATATGAGTTGCGAAGTGTTATGTATTCCTCGTCTACACATCAAATGAATGTAAATGCGACACTTCCTTGCAAGGAAATAGCGTTTGCAGATGTCTACATATCGTAGCAGTGGATTTCTGATGCTTCTTAAAACGCGATATCGCATCACACTTCTATGTTTCATGGTAAGATATAATATGATTTGCGGAGTGTTATGTATTCCTCGTCTACACTTCAAATGAATGTGAATGCCACACTTCCTCGCTAGGAAATAGCGTTTGCAGATGTCTACGTATCGAAGCAATAGAGTTCTAATGCTTCTTAAAACGCGATATCGCATCTCATTTCTATGTTTCATGGTAAGGTATAATATGAGTTGCGAAGTGTTATGTATTCCTCGTCTACACTTCAAATGAATGTAAATGCGACACTTTCTTGCAAGGAAACAGCGTTTGCAGATGTCTACGTATCGTAGCAATGGATTTCTGATGCTTCTTAAAACGCGATATCGCATCTCATTTCTATGTTTCATGGTAAGATATAATATGATTTGCGAAGTGTTATGTATTCCTCCTCTACACTACAAATGAATGTGAATGCGACACTCCTCGCTAGGAAATAGCGTTAGCAGATGTCTGCGTATCGTAGCAGTAGAGTTCTAATGCTTCTTAAAACGCGATATCGCATCTCATTTCTATGTTTCATGGTAAGGTATAATATGATATGCGAAGTGTTATGTATCCGTCGTCTACACATCAAATGAATGTAAATGCGACACTTTCTTGCAAGGAAATAGCGTTTGCAGATGTCTACGTATCGTAGCATTGGATTTCTGATGCTTCTTAAAACGCGACATCGCATCTCATTTCTATGTTTCATGGTAAGATATAATATGATTTGCGAAGTATTATGTATTCCTCGTCTACACATCAAATGAATGTAAATGCGACACTTCCTTGCAAGGAAATAGCGTTTGCAGATGTCTACGTATCGTAGCAATAGAGTTCTTATGATTCTTAAAACGCGATATCGCATCTCATTTCTATGTTTCATGGTAAGATATTATATGATTTGCGAACTGTTGTGTATTCCTCGTCTACACTTCAAATGAATGTAAATGCGACACTTCCTTGCAAGGAAATAGCGTTTGCAGATGTCTACGTAACGAAGCAATAGAGTTCAAATGCTTCTTAAAACGAGATATTGCATCTCATATCTATGTTTCATGATAAGATATAATATTCATTGCGAAGTGTTATGCATTCCTCGTCTACGATTAAAATGAATGAAAATGCGACACTTCCTTGCAAGGAAATAGCGTTTGCAGATGTCTACGTATCGTAGCAATAGAGTTCTAATGCTTCTTAAAACGCGATATCGCATCTCATTTCTATGTTTCATGGTAAGATATAATATGATTTGCGAAGTGATATGTATTCCTCGTCTACACTTCAAATGAATGTGAATGCGACACTTCCTCGCTAGGAAAGAGCGTTTGCAGATGTCTGCGTATCGTAGCAGTAGAGTTCTAATGCTTCTTAAAACGAGATATTGCATCTCATTTCTATGTTTCATGGTAAGATATATTATGATTTGCGAAGTGTTATGTATTCCTCGTCTACACATCAAATGAATGTAAATGCGACACTTCCTTGCAAGGAAATAGCGTTTGCAGATGTCTACGTATCGCAGCAATAGAGTTCTTATGATTCTTAAAACGCGATATCGCATCTCATTTCTATGTTTCATGGTAAGGTATAATATGATATGCGAAGTGTTATGTATCCGTCGTCTACACTTCAAATGAATGTAAATGCGACACTTCCTCGCTAGGAAATATCGTTTGCAGATGTCTACGTATCGTAGCAATGGATTTCTGATGCTTCTTAAAGCGCGATATCGCATCTCACTTCTATGTTTCATGGTAAGATATAATATGATTTGCGAAGTGTCATGTATTCCTCGTCCACACTTCAAATGAATGTAAATGCGACACTTCCTTACAAGGAAATAGCGTTTGCAGATGTCTACGTATCGTTGCAATAGAGTTCTTATGATTCTTAAAACGCGATATCGTATCTCATTTCTATGTTTCATGGTAAGATATAATATGATTTGCGGAGTGTTATGTATTCCTCGTCTACACTTCAAATGAATGTAAATGCGACACTTCCTTGCAAGGAAATAGCGTCTGCAGATGTCTAGGTATCGTAGCAATAGAGTTCTAATGCTTCTTAAAACGCGATATCGCATCTCATTTCTATGTTTCATGGTAAGATATAATATGAATTGCGAAGTGTTATGTATTCCTCGTCTACACGTCAAATGAATGTAAATGCGACACTTCTTTGCAAGGAAATAGCGTTTGCAGATGTCTACGTATTGTTGCAATAGAGTTCTTATGATTCTTAAAACGCGATATCGCATCTCATTTCTATGTTTCATGGTAAGGTATAATATGATTTGCGGAGTGTTATGTATTCCTCGTCTACACTTCAAATGAATGTAAATGCGACACTTCCTTGCAAGGAAATAGCGTTTGCAGATGTCTACGTATCGTAGCAATAGTGTTCTTATGATTCTTAAAGCGCGATATCGCATCTCATTTCTATGTTTCATGGTAAGATATAATATGATTTGCGAAGTGTTATGTATTCCTCGTCTACACATCAAATGAATGTAAATGCGACAGTTCCTTGCAAGGAAATAGCGTTTGCAGATGTCTACGTATCGTAGAAATAGTGTTCTTATGATTCTTAAAACGCGATATCGCATCTCATTTCTATGTTTCATGGTAAGATATTATATGATTTGCGAAGTATTATGTATTCCTCGTCTACACATCAAATGAATGTAAATGCGACACTTCCTTGCAAGGAAATAGCGTTTGCAGATGTCAACGTATCGTAGCAATAGAGTTCTTATGATTCTTAAAACGCGATATCGCATCTCATTTCTATGTTTCATGGTAAGATATTATATGATTTGCGAACTGTTGTGTATTCCTCGTCTACACTTCAAATGAATGTAAATGCGACACTTCCTTGCAAGGAAATAGCGTTTGCAGATGTCTACGTATCGAAGAAATAGAGTTCAAATGCTTCTTAAAACGAGATATTGCATTTCATATCTATGTTTCATGATAAGAAATAATATTCATTGCGAAGTGTTATGCATTCCTCGTCTACGATTAAAATGAATGAAATGCGACACTTCCTTGCAAGGAAATAGCGTTTGCAGATGTCTACGTATCGTAGCAATAGAGTTCTTATGGTTCTTAAAACGCGATATCGCATCTCATTTCTATGTTTCATGGTAAGGTATAATATGATTTGCGGAGTGTTATGTATTCCTCGTCTACACTTCAAATGAATGTAAATGCGACACTTCCTTGCAAGGAAATAGCGTTTGCAGATGTCTACGTATCGTAGCAATAGTGTTCTTATGATTCTTAAAACGCGATATCGCATCTCATTTCTATGTTTCATGGTAAGATATAATATAATTTGCGAAGTGTTATGTATTCCTCGTCTACACATCAAATGAATGTAAATGCGACACTTCCTTGCAAGGAAATAGCGTTTGCAGATGTCTACGTATCGAAGCAATAGAGTTCTAATGCTTCTTAAAACGCGATATCGCATCTCATTTCTATGTTTCATGGTAAGGTATAATATGAGTTGCGAAGTGTTATGTATTCCTCGTCTACACTTCAAATGAATGTAAATGCGACACTTTCTTGCAAGGAAATAGCGTTTGCAGATGTCTACGTATCGTAGCAATGGATTTCTGATGCTTCTTAAAACGCGATATCGCATCTCATTTCTATGTTTCATGGTAAGATATAATATGATTTGCGAAGTGTTATGTATTCCTCGTCTACACTACAAATGAATGTGAATGCGACACTTCCTCGCTAGGAAATAGTGTTTGCAGATGTCTACGTATCGAAGCAATAGAGTTCAAATGCTTCTTAAAACGAGAAATTGCATCTCATAAATATGTTTCATGATAAGATATAATATTCATTGCGAAGTGTTATGCATTCCTCGTCTACGATTCAAATGAATGTAAATGCGACACTTCCTTGCAAGGAAATAGCATTTGCAGATGTCTACGTATCGTAGCAATAGAGTTCTAATGCTTCTTAAAACGCGATATCGCATCTCATTTCTATGTTTCATGGTAAGATATAATATGATTTGCGAAGTGTTATGTATTCCTCGTCTACACTTCAAATGAATGTGAATGTGACACTTCCTCGCTAGGAAATAGCGTTTGCAGATGTCTGCGTATCGTAGCAGTAGAGTTCAAATGTTTCTTAAAACGCGATATCGCATCTCATTTCTATGTTTCATGGTAAGATATAATACGAATTGCGAAGTGTTATGTATTCCTCGGCTACACTTCAAATGAATGTAAATGCGACACTTCTTTGCAAGGAAATAGCGATTGCAGATGTCTACGTATCGTAGCAGTAGAGTTCTTATGATTCTTAAAACGCGATATCGCATCTCATTTCTATGTTTCATGGTAAGATATAATATGATTTGCGAAGTGTTATGTATTCTTCGTCTACACATCAAATGAATGTAAATGAGACACTTCCTTGCAAGGAAATAGCGTTTGCAGATGTCTACGTATCGTAGCAATAGAGTTCTAATGCTTCTTAAAACGAGATATTGCATCTCATATCTATGTTTCATGATAAGATATAATATTCATTGCGAAGTGTTATGCATTCCACGTCTACGATTCAAATGAATGTAAATGCGACACTTCCTTGCAAGGAAATAGCGTTTGCAGATGTCTACGTATCGTAGCAATAGTGTTCTTGTGATTCTTAGAACGCTATATTGCATCTCATTTTTACGTTTCATGGTAAGATATAATATGATTCGCGAAGTGTCATGTATGCCTCGTCTACGATTCAAATGAAAGTAAATGCGACACTTCCTTGCAAGGAAATAGCGTTTGCAGATGTCTACGTATCGTAGCAATAGAGTTCTAATGCTTCTTAAAACGCGATATCGCATCTCATTTCTATGTTTCATGGTAAGATATAATATGATTTGCGAAGTGTTATGCATTCCTCGTCTACGATTCAAATGAATGTAAATGCGACACTTCCTTGAAAGGAAATATCGTTTGCAGATGTGTACGTATCGTAGCAATAGAGTTCTTATGATTCTGAGAACGCTATATTGCATCTCATTTTTACGTTTCATGGTAAGATATAATATGATTTGCGAAGTGTTATGTATTCCTCGTCTACACTTCAAATGAATGTAAATGCGACACTTCTTTGCTAGGAAATAGCGTTTGCAAATGTCTACCTATCGTAGCAATAGTGTTCTAATGCTTCTTAAAACGCGACATCGCATCTCATTTCTATGATTCATGGTAAGATATAATATGATTTGCGAAGTGTTATGTATTCCTCGTCTACACTTCAAATGAATGTGAATGCGATACTTCCTCGCTAGGAAATAGCGTTTGCAGATGTCTACGTATCGTAGCAATAGCTTTCTAATGCTTCTTAAAGCGCGATATCGCATCTCATTTCTATGTTTCATGATAAGATATAATATGATTTGCGAACTGTCATGTATTCCTCGTCTACACATCAAATGAATGTAAATGCGACACCTCCTTGAAAGGAAATAGCGTTTGCAGATGTCTACGTATCGAAGCAATAGAGTTCAAATGCTTCTTAAAACGCGATATCACATCTCATTCCTATGTGTCATGGTAAGATACAATATGATTTGCGAAGTGTTATGTATTCCTCGTCTACACTTCAAATGAATGTGAATGCGACACTTCCTCGCTAGGAAATAGTGTTTGCAGATGTCTACGTATCGAAGCAATAGAGTTCAAATGCTTCTTAAAACGAGAAATTGCATCTCATATATATGTTTCATGATAAGATATAATATTCATTGCGAAGTGTTATGCATTCCTCGTCTACGATTCAAATGAAAGTAAATGCGACACTTCCTTGCAAGGAAATAGCATTTGCAGATGTCTACGTATCGTAGCAATAGAGTTCTAATGCTTCTTAAAACGCGATATCGCATCTCATTTCTATGTTTCATGGTAAGATATAATATGATTTGCGAAGTGTTATGTATTCTTCGTCTACACATCAAATGAATGTAAATGAGACACTTCCTTGCAAGGAAATAGCGTTTGCAGATGTCTACGTATCGTAGCAATAGAGTTCTAATGCTTCTTAAAACGAGATATTGCATCTCATATCTATGTTTCATGATAAGATATAATATTCATTGCGAAGTGTTATGCATTCCACGTCTACGATTCAAATGAATGTAAATGCGACACTTCCTTGCAAGGAAATAGCGTTTGCAGATGTCTACGTATCGTAGCAATAGTGTTCTTGTGATTCTTAGAACGCTATATTGCATCTCATTTTTACGTTTCATGGTAAGATATAATATGATTCGCGAAGTGTCATGTATGCCTCGTCTACGATTCAAATGAAAGTAAATGCGACACTTCCTTGCAAGGAAATAGCGTTTGCAGATGTCTACGTATCGTAGCAATAGAGTTCTAATGCTTCTTAAAACGCGATATCGCATCTCATTTCTATGTTTCATGGTAAGATATAATATGATTTGCGAAGTGTTATGCATTCCTCGTCTACGATTCAAATGAATGTAAATGCGACACTTCCTTGAAAGGAAATAGCGTTTGCAGATGTGTACGTATCGTAGCAATAGAGTTCTTATGATTCTGAGAACGCTATATTGCATCTCATTTTTACGTTTCATGGTAAGATATAATATGATTTGCGAAGTGTTATGTATTCCTCGTCTACACTTCAAATGAATGTAAATGCGACACTTCTTTGCTAGGAAATAGCGTTTGCAAATGTCTACCTATCGTAGCAATAGTGTTCTAATGCTTCTTAAAACGCGACATCGCATCTCATTTCTATGATTCATGGTAAGATATAATATGATTTGCGAAGTGTTATGTATTCCTCGTCTACACTTCAAATGAATGTGAATGCGATACTTCCTCGCTAGGAAATAGCGTTTGCAGATGTCTACGTATCGTAGCAATAGCTTTCTAATGCTTCTTAAAGCGCGATATCGCATCTCATTTCTATGTTTCATGATAAGATATAATATGATTTGCGAACTGTCATGTATTCCTCGTCTACACATCAAATGAATGTAAATGCGACACCTCCTTGAAAGGAAATAGCGTTTGCAGATGTCTACGTATCGAAGCAATAGAGTTCAAATGCTTCTTAAAACGCGATATCACATCTCATTCCTATGTGTCATGGTAAGATACAATATGATTTGCGAAGTGTTATGTATTCCTCGTCTACACTTCAAATGAATGTGAATGCGACACTTCCTCGCTAGGAAATAGTGTTTGCAGATGTCTACGTATCGAAGCAATAGAGTTCAAATGCTTCTTAAAACGAGAAATTGCATCTCATATATATGTTTCATGATAAGATATAATATTCATTGCGAAGTGTTATGCATTCCTCGTCTACGATTCAAATGAATGTAAATGCGACACTTCCTTGCAAGGAAATAGCATTTGCAGATGTCTACGTATCGTAGCAATAGAGTTCTAATGCTTCTTAAAACGCGATATCGCATCTCATTTCTATGTTTCATGGTAAGATATAATATGATTTGCGAAGTGTTATGTATTCCTCGTCTACACTTCAAATGAATGTGAATGTGACACTTCCTCGCTAGGAAATAGCGTTTGCAGATGTCTGCGTATCGTAGCAGTAGAGTTCTAATGCTTCTTAAAACGCGATATCGCATCTCATTTCTATGTTTCATGGTAAGATACAATATGATTTGCGAAGTGTTATGTATTCCTCGTCTACACTTCAAATGAATACGAATGCGACACTTCCTCGCTAGGAAATAGCGTTTGCAGATGTCTACGTATCGAAGCAATAGAGTTCAAATGCTTCTTAAAACGCGATATCGCACCTCACTTCTATGTTTCATGGTAAGATATAATACGATTTGCGAAGTGTTATGTATTCCTCGGCTACACTTCAAATGAATGTAAATGCGACACTTCTTTGCAAGGAAATAGCGATTGCAGATGTCTACGTATCGTAGCAGTAGAGTTCTTATGATTCTTAAAACGCGATATCGCATCTCATTTCTATGTTTCATGGTAAGATATAATATGATTTGCGGAGTGTTATGTATTCCTCGTCTACAATTCAAATGAATGCAAATGCGACATATCCTCGCTAGGAAATAGCGTTTGCAGATGTCTACGTATCGTAGCAAGTTGAGTTCTAATGCTTCTTAAAACGCGATATCGCATCTCATATCTATGTTTCATGACAAGATATAATATTCATTGCGAAGTGTTATGCATTCCTCGTCTACGATTCAGATGAATGTAAATGCGACACTTCCTTGCAAGGAAATAGCGTTTGCAGATGTCTACGTATCGTAGCAATAGAGTTCTTATGATTCTTAAAACGCGATATCGTATCTCATTTCTATGTGTCATGGTAAGATACAATATGATTTGCGAAGTGTTATGTATTCCTCGTCTACACTTCAAATGAATGTGAATGTGACACTTCCTCGCTAGGATATAGCGTTTGCAGATGTCTGCGTATCGTAGCAGTAGAGTTCTAATGCTTCTTAAAACGCGATATCGCATCTCATTTCTATGTTTCATGGTAAGATACAATATGATTTGCGAAGTGTTATGTATTCCGCGTCTACACTTCAAATGAATGCGAATGCGACACTTCCTCGCTAGGAAATAGCGTTTGCAGATGTCTACGTATCGAAGCAATAGAGTTCAAATGCTTCTTAAAACGCGATATCGCATCTCATTTCTATGTTTCATGGTAAGATATAATACGATTTGCGAAGTGTTATGTATTCCTCGGCTACACTTCAAATGAATGTAAATGCGACACTTCTTTGCAAGGAAATAGCGATTGCAGATGTCCACGTATCGAAGCAATAGAGTTCAAATGCTTCTTAAAACGAGATATTGCATCTCATATCTATGTTTCATGATAAGATATAATATTCATTGCGAAGTGTTATGCATTCCTCGTCTACGATTCAAATGAATGTAAATGCGACACTTCCTTGCAAGGAAATAGCGTTTGCAGATATCTACGGATTGTAGCAATAGAGTTCTAATGCTTCTTAAAACGCGATATCGCATCTCATTTCTATGATTCATGGTAAGATATAATACGATTTGCGAAGTGTTATGTATTCCTCGGCTACACTTCAAATGAATGTAAATGCGACACTTCCTTGCAAGGAAATAGCGATTGCAGATGTCTACGTATCGTAGCAGTAGAGTTCTTATGATTCTTAAAACGCGATATCGCATCTCATTTCTATGTTTCATGGTAAGATATAATATGATTTGCGGAGTGTTATGTATTCCTCGTCTACACTTCAAATGAATGCAAATGCGACACTTCCTCGCTAGGAAATAGCGTTTGCAGATGTCTACGTATCGTCGCAGTTGAGTTCTAATGCTTCTTAAAACGCGATATCGCATCTCATTTCTATGTTTCATGGGAAGATATAATATGATTTGCGAAGTGTTATGTATTCCTCGTCTACACATCAAATGAATGTAAATGCGACACTTGCTTGCAAGGAAACAGCGTTTGCAGATGTCTACGTATCGTTGCAATAGAGTTCTTATGATTCTTAAAACGCGATATCGCATCTCATTTCTATGTTTCATGGTAAGGTATAATATGATTTGCGAAGTGTTATGTATCTGTCGCCTACACTTCAAATGAATGTAAATGCGACACTTTCTTGCAAGGAAATAGCGTTTGCAGATGTCTACGTATCGTAGTAATGGATTTCTGATGCTTCTTAAAACGCGATATCGCATGTCATTTCTATGTTTCATGGTAAGATATAATATGATTTGCGAAGTGTTATGTATTCCTCGTCTACACTTCAAATGAATGTAAATGCGACACTTCTTTGCAAGGAAATAGCGTTTGCAGATGTCTACGTATCGTTGCAATAGAGTTCTTATGATTCTCAAAACGCGATATCGCATCTCATTTCAATGTTTCATGGTAAGATATAATATGATTTGCGGATTGTTATGTATTCCTCGTCTACACTTCAAATGAATGTAAATGCGACACTTCCTTGCAAGGAAATGGCGTTTGCAGATGTCTACGGATCGTAGCAATAGAGTTCTAATGCTTCTTAAACCGCGATATCGCATCTCATTTCTATGTTTCATGGTAAAATATAATACGATTTGCGAAGTGTTCTGTATTCCTCGGCTACACTTCAAATGAATGTAAATGCGACACTTTCTTGCAAGGAAATAGCGTTTGCAGATGTCTACGTATCGTAGCAATGGATTTCTAATGCTTCTTAAAAAGCGATATCGCATCTCATTTCTATGTTTCATGGTAAAATATAATATGATTTGCGAAGTGTTATGTATTCCTCGTCTACACTTCAAATGAATGTAAATGCGACATTTCTTTGCAAGGAAATAGCGTTTGCAGATGTCTACGTATCGTAGCAATAGAGTTCTTATTATTCTAAAACGCGATATCGCATCTCATTTCTATGTTTCATGGTAAGATATAATACGATTTGCGAAGTGTTATGTATTCCTCGGCTACACTACAAATGAAAGCAAATGCGACACTTCCTTGCAAGGAAATAGCGTTTGCAAATGTCTACCTATAGTAGCAGTATTGTTCTAATGCTTCTTAGAACGCGATATCGCATCTCATTTCTATGTTTCATGGTAAGATATAATATGATTTGCGAAGTGTCATGTATTCCTCGTCTACGATTCAAATGAAAGTAAATGCGACACTTCCTTGCAAGGTAGTAGCGATTGCACATGTCTACGTATCGTAGCAATAGAGTTCATATCATTCTTAAAACGCGATATCGCATCTCATTTCTATGTTTCATGGTAAGATATAACATGATTTGCGAAGTGTTATGTATTCCTCGTCTACACTTCAAATGAATGTGAATGTGACTTCCTCGCTAGGAAATAGCGTTTGCAGATGTCTGCGTATCGTAGCAGTAGAGTTCTAATGCTTCTTAAAACGCCATATCGCATCTCATTTCTATGTTTCATGGTAAGATACAATATGATTTGCGAAGTGTTATGTATTCCTCGTATAACACATCAAATGAATGTAAATGCGACACTTCCTTGCAAGGAAATAGCGTTTGCAGATGTCTACGTATCGTTGCAACAGAGTTCTTATAATTCTTAAAACGCGATATCGCATCTCATTTCTATGTTTCATGGTAAGGTATAATATGATTTGCGAAGTGTTATGTATCCGTCGTCTATACTTCAAATGAATATAAATACGACATTTTCTTGCAAGGAAATAGCGTTTGCAGATGCCTACCTATCGTAGCAGTAGTGTTCTAATGCTTCTTAAAACGCGATATCGCATCTCATTTCTATGTTTCATGGTAAGATATAATATCATTTTCGAAGTATCATGTATTCCTCGTCTACACTTCAAATGAAAGTAAATGCGACACTTCCTTGCTAGGAAATAGCGTCTGCAGATGTCTAGGTATCGTAGCAATAGAGTTCTAATGCTTCTTAACACGAGATATTGCATCTCATATCTATGTTTCATGATGACATATAATATACATTGCGAAGTGTTATGCATTCCTCGTCTACGATTCAAATGAATGTAAATGCGGCACTTCCTTGCAGGGAAATAGCGTTTGCAGATGTCTACGTATCGTAGCAATAGAGTTCTTATGATTCTTAAAACGCGATGTCGCATCTCATTTCTATGTTTCATGGTAAGATATAATATGATTTGCGAAGTGTCATGTATTCCTCGTCTACACTTCAAATGAATGTAAAAGCGACACTTCCTTGCAAGGAAATAGCGTTTGCAAATGTCTACGTATCGTAGCAATAGAGTTCATATGATACTTAAAACGCGATATCGCATCTCATTTCTATGTTTCATGGTAAGATATAACATGATTTGCGAAGTGTTATGTATTCCTCGTCTACACTTCAAATGAATGTGAATGCGATACTTCCTCGCTAGGAAATAGCGTTTGCAGATGTCTACGTATCGTAGCAATAGCTTTCTAATGCTTCTTAAAACGCGATATCGCACCTCATTTCTATGTTTCATGATAAGATAAAATATGATTTGCGAAGTGTCATGTATTCCTCGTCTACACTTCAAATGAATGTAAATGTGACACTTCCTTGCAAGGAAATAGCGTTTGCAGATGTCTACGTATCGAAGCAATAGAGTTCAAATGCTTCTTAAAACGAGGTATTGCATCTCATATCTATGTTTCATGATAAGATATAATAGTCATTGCGAAGTGTTATGCATTCCTCGTCTACGATTCAAATAAATGTAAATGCGACACTTCCTTGCAAGGAAATAGCGTTTGCAGATTTCTACGTATCGTAGCAATAGAGTTCTAATGCTTCTTAAAACGCGATATCGCATCTCATTTCTATGTTTCATGGTAGGATATAATATGATTTGCGAAGTGTCATGTATTCCTCGTCTACGATTCAAATGAAAGTAAATGCGACACTTCCTTGCAAGGTTGTAGCGATTGCAGATGTCTACGTACCGTAGCAATAGAGTTCATATCATTCTTAAAACGCGATATCGCATCTCATTTCTATGTTTCACGGTAAGATATAATATGATTTGCGAAGTGTTATGTATTCCTCGCCTACACTTCAAATGAATGTAAATGCGACCCTTCCTTGCAAGGAAATAGCGTTTGCAGATGTCTACGTATCGAAACAATAGAGTTCAAATGCTTCTTAAAACGAGATATTGCATCTCATACCTATGTTTCATTATAAGATATAATATTCATTGCGAAGTGATATGCATTCCTCGTCTACGATTCAAATGAATGTAAATGCGACACTTCCTTGCAAGGAAATAGCGTTTGCAGACGTCTACGGATCGTAGCAATAGAGTTCTAATGCTTCTTAAAACGCGATATCGCATCTCATTTCTATGTTTCATGGTAAGATATAATACGATTTGCGAAGTGTTATGTATTCCTCGGCTACACTTCAAATGAATGTAAATGCGACACTTTTTTGCAAGAAAATAGCTATTGCAGATGTCTACGTATCGTAGCAGTAGAGTTCTTATGATCCTTAAAACGCGATATCGCATCTCATTTCTATGTTTCATGGTAAGATATAATATGATTTGCGGAGTGTTATGTATTCCTCGTCTACACTTCAAATGAATGCAAATGCGACACTTCCTTGCAAGGAAATAGCGTTTGCAAATGTCTACCTATCGTAGCAGTAGTGTTCTAATGCTTCTTAGAACACGATATCGCATCTCATTTCTATGTTTCATGGTAAGATATAATATGATTTGCGAAGTGTTATGTATTCCTCGTCTACACTTCAAATGAATGTGAATGCGACACTTCCTCGCTAGGAAATAGTGTTTGCAGATGTCTACGTATCGAAGCAATAGAGTTCAAATGCTTCTTAAAACGAGAAATTGCATCTCATAAATATGTTTCATGATAAGATATAATATTCATTGCGAAGTGTTATGCATTCCTCGTCTACGATTCAAATGAATGTTAATGCGACACTTCCTTGCAAGGAAATAGCATTTGCAGATGTCTACGGATCGTAGCAATAGAGTTCTAATGCTTCTTAAAACGCGATATCGCATCTCATTTCTATGTTTCATGGTAAGATATAATATGATTTGCGAAGTGTTATGTATTCCTCGTCTACACTTCAAATGAATGTGAATGTGACACTTCCTCGCTAGGAAATAGCGTTTGCAGATGTCTGCGTATCGTAGCAGTAGAGTTCTAATGCTTCTTAAAACGCGATATCGCATCTCATTTCTATGTTTCATGGTAAGATACAATATGATTTGCGAAGTGTTATGTATTCCTCGTCTACACTTCAAATGAATACGAATGCGACACTTCCTCGCTAGGAAATAGCGTTTGCAGATGTCTACGTATCGAAGCAATAGAGTTCAAATGCTTCTTAAAACGCGATATCGCATCTCATTTCTATGTTTCATGGTAAGATATAATACGATTTGCGAAGTGTTATGTATTCCTCGGCTACACTTCAAATGAATGTAAATGCGACACTTCTTTGCAAGGAAATAGCGATTGCAGATGTCTACGTATCGTAGCAAGTTGAGTTCTAATGCTTCTTAAAACGCGATATCGCATCTCATTTCTATGTTTCATGGTAAGATATAATATGATTTGCGAAGTGTTATGTATTCCTCGTCTACACATCAAATGAATGTAAATGCGACACTTCCTTGCAAGGAAATAGCGTTTGCAGATGTCTACGTATTGTTGCAATAGAGTTCCTATGATTCTTAAAACGCGATGTCGCATCTCATTTCTATATTTCATGGTAAGGTATAATATGATTTGCGAAGTGTTATGTATCCGTCGTCTACACTTCAAATGAATGTAAATGCCACACTTTCTTGCAAGGAAATAGCGTTTGCAGATGTCTACGTATCGTAGCAATGGATTTCTGATGCTTCTTAAAACGAGATATTGCATCTCATATCTATGTTTCATGACAAGATATAATATTCATTGCGAAGTGTTATGCATTCCTCGTCTACGATTCAGATGAATGTAAATGCGACACTTCCTTGCAAGGAAATAGCGTTTGCAGATGTCTACGTATCGTAGCAATAGAGTTCTTATGATTCTTAAAACGCGATATCGCATCTCATTTCTATGTTTCATGGTAAGATACAATATGATTTGCGAAGTGTTATGTATTCCTCGTCTACACTTCAAATGAATGTGAATGCGACACTTCCTCGCTAGGAAATAGCGTTTGCAGATGTCTACGTATCGAAGCAATAGAGTTCAAATGCTTCTCAAAACGCGATATCGCATCTCATTTCTATGTTTCATGGTAAGATATAATCCGATTTGCGAAGTGTTATGTATTCCTCGGCTACACTTAAAATGAATGTAAATGCGACACTTCTTTGCAAGGAAATAGCGATTGCAGATGTCTACGTATCGTAGCAATAGAGTTCTTATGATTCTTAAAACGCGATATTGCATCTCATTTCTATGTTTCATGGTAAGATACAATATGATTTGCGAAGTGTTATGTATTCCTCGTCTACACTTCAAATGAATGTGAATGCGACACTTCCTCGCTGGGAAATAGCGTTCGCAGATGTCTACGTATCGTAGCAATAGAGTTCTTATGATTCTTAAAACGCGACATCGCATCTCATTTCTATGTTTCATGGTAAGATACAATATGATTTGCGAAGTGTTATGTATTCCTCGTCTACACTTCAAATGAATGTGAATGCGACACTTCCTCGCTAGGAAATAGCGTTTGCAGATGTCTACGTATCGAAGCAATGGAGTTCAAATGCTTCTTAAAACGAGATATTGCATCTCATATCTATGTTTCATGATAAGATATAATATTCATTGCGAAGTGTTATGCATTCTTCGCCTACGATTCAAATGAATGTAAATGCAAAACTTCCTTGCAAGGAAATAGCGTTTGCAGATGTCTACGTATCGTAGCAGTTGAGTTCTAATGCTTCTTAAAACGCGATATCGCACCTCATTCCTATGTTTCATGGTAAGATATAATATGATTTGCGAAGTGTTATGTATTCCTCGTCTACATTTCAAATGAATGTGAATGCGACACTTCCTCGCTAGGAAACAGCGTTTGCAGATGTCTGCGTATCGTAGCAGTAGAGTTCAAATGCTTCTTAAAACGCGATATCGCATCTCATTTCTATGTTTCATGGTAAGATATAATACGATTTGCGAAGTGTTATGTATTCCTCGGCTACACTTCAAGTGAATGTAAATGCGACACTTCTTTGCAAGGAAATAGCGATTGCAGATGTCTACGTGTCGTAGCAGTAGAGTTCTTATGATTCTTAAAACGCGATATCGTATCTCATTTCTATGTTTCATGGTAAGATATAATATGATTTGCGAAGTGTTATGCATTCCTCGTCTACGATTCAAATGAATGTTAATGCGACACTTCCTTGCAAGGAAATAGCATTTGCAGATGTCTACGTATCGTAGCAATAGAGTTCTAATGCTTCTTAAAACGCGATATCGCATCTCATTTCTATGTTTCATGGTAAGATACAATATGATTTGCGAAGTGTTATGTATTCCTCGTCTACACTTCAAATGAATACGAATGCGACACTTCCTCGCTAGGAAATAGCGTTTGCAGATGTCTACGTATCGAAGCAATAGAGTTCAAATGCTTCTTAAAACGCGATATCGCATCTCATTTCTATGTTTCATGGTAAGATATAATACGATTTGCGAAGTGTTATGTATTCCTCGGCTACACTTCAAATGAATGTAAATGCGACACTTCTTTGCAAGGAAATAGCGATTGCAGATGTCTACGTATCGTAGCAAGTTGAGTTCTAATGCTTCTTAAAACGCGATATCGCATCTCATTTCTATGTTTCATGGTAAGATATAATATGATTTGCGAAGTGTTATGTATTCCTCGTCTACACATCAAATGAATGTAAATGCGACACTTCCTTGCAAGGAAATAGCGTTTGCAGATGTTTACGTATTGTTGCAATAGAGTTCCGATGATTCTTAAAACGCGATGTCGCATCTCATTTCTATGTTTCATGGTAAGGTATAATATGATTTGCGAAGTGTTATGTATCCGTCGTCTACACTTCAAATGAATGTAAATGCGACACTTTCTTGCAAGGAAATAGCGTTTGCAGATGTCTACGTATCGAAGCAATAGAGTTCAAATGCTTCTTAAAACGAGGTATTGCATCTCATATCTATGTTTCATGATAAGATATAATAGTCATTGCGAAGTGTTATGCATTCCTCGTCTACGATTCAAATAAATGTAAATGCGACACTTCCTTGCAAGGAAATAGCGTTTGCAGATTTCTACGTATCGTAGCAATAGAGTTCTAATGCTTCTTAAAACGCGATATCGCATCTCATTTCTATGTTTCATGGTAGGATATAATATGATTTGCGAAGTGTCATGTATTCCTCGTCTACGATTCAAATGAAAGTAAATGCGACACTTCCTTGCAAGGTTGTAGCGATTGCAGATGTCTACGTACCGTAGCAATAGAGTTCATATCATTCTTAAAACGCGATATCGCATCTCATTTCTATGTTTCACGGTAAGATATAATATGATTTGCGAAGTGTTATGTATTCCTCGCCTACACTTCAAATGAATGTAAATGCGACCCTTCCTTGCAAGGAAATAGCGTTTGCAGATGTCTACGTATCGAAACAATAGAGTTCAAATGCTTCTTAAAACGAGATATTGCATCTCATACCTATGTTTCATTATAAGATATAATATTCATTGCGAAGTGATATGCATTCCTCGTCTACGATTCAAATGAATGTAAATGCGACACTTCCTTGCAAGGAAATAGCGTTTGCAGACGTCTACGGATCGTAGCAATAGAGTTCTAATGCTTCTTAAAACGCGATATCGCATCTCATTTCTATGTTTCATGGTAAGATATAATACGATTTGCGAAGTGTTATGTATTCCTCGGCTACACTTCAAATGAATGTAAATGCGACACTTTTTTGCAAGAAAATAGCTATTGCAGATGTCTACGTATCGTAGCAGTAGAGTTCTTATGATCCTTAAAACGCGATATCGCATCTCATTTCTATGTTTCATGGTAAGATATAATATGATTTGCGGAGTGTTATGTATTCCTCGTCTACACTTCAAATGAATGCAAATGCGACACTTCCTTGCAAGGAAATAGCGTTTGCAAATGTCTACCTATCGTAGCAGTAGTGTTCTAATGCTTCTTAGAACACGATATCGCATCTCATTTCTATGTTTCATGGTAAGATATAATATGATTTGCGAAGTGTTATGTATTCCTCGTCTACACTTCAAATGAATGTGAATGCGACACTTCCTCGCTAGGAAATAGTGTTTGCAGATGTCTACGTATCGAAGCAATAGAGTTCAAATGCTTCTTAAAACGAGAAATTGCATCTCATAAATATGTTTCATGATAAGATATAATATTCATTGCGAAGTGTTATGCATTCCTCGTCTACGATTCAAATGAATGTTAATGCGACACTTCCTTGCAAGGAAATAGCATTTGCAGATGTCTACGGATCGTAGCAATTGTAACGTCAGGCGTACCGCCTGCCACCCTCCGGCGTCCACCTCATCATCCCCAGCATCCGTATCCGGAGCCCCTGCACACGGGCCACCCGCCGACTCGCCGTCCCTACAGAAGGAGACAAAGGTACGAGAGGGAAGAGGGATGCAGCATGCCGCGCCCACGCGCGATCTCCACACACGAGGGGGAGGACTTCACCCCGTATTACGAGGGCGAGGAGCTCTCCGACACATACTGGGTCGAATCCCCAGCGATCACGAAGCCCTATACGTACTTCTCGTACATGTGGGATTAGAATAAGCACACTACTCATATATGTACATACACACCAACACACACCTAGATTTAAGTAAATATATGTATATATTTCATTCATGCACGGCTATGTTCCGTGCACTCGCGCGCACACTCGACGCTCGCGGCTCACGCTTAACGCGGGCCGCGCCCCACTCCGAACGGCCGCCCCACCACGGGGGCCGAGCGGCCGCCCTACTCCGACCGTCCGCCCCACCGCGAGGGCCCAGCGACTCGCGCGCCGCGCGACCCGAGGAGGTCGCGGACGCGAGATCCGAGAGTCAGTTCCAAACTCATCTCCGAACTGGAGAGTTCGCGTCTCATCTCCGAACCGGAGAGTTCCCAACTCATCTCCGAACTGGAGAGTTCCAATCTCATCTCCGAACTGGAGAGTTGGTATCTCATCTCCGAACCGAGGAGTTCTAATCCAGCATCCGAACGATGCACTTCCGATCCGAGCAATAGGCTCATTCGCAACGAGCAATTAGCTCTAATGCATTCGTCTCTATCCATACTCCCATAGCGGAGTCCATTCGATACTTTATACTATTTCTAATTCTCATTGTAATCGCTAGTCAGTAACTTAGAACTTAGTCAAGTGTATTTAGTATAGTGAAATCATAGAATATAGTTTATTTTTACCAGATTCAAAGTATCTTTATTCGAGTCCAAATACAATTCCTTAATTCTACTCCACGGGTACGCTCGCGATTATTCTAATTTTATATCTCATCTACGATAGTCTTGAGGCTCGACGACTAGAGCGAACCAGCGCTTAGTTGCTCCATCCTCACTTCTACCGTGTACAGAATATCTTGCGCCCAGGTTGATCCCGGTAAGCTAGAGCGAACCAACGCTTAGCCGCGCCGTACTCGACCGAAGTTCAAGTATTCTCGACGAGCCTTGCACCTCCGACAAAGCGTACACGACGCGCGGGGAGGAGAGAGTTCATTCGTCGTCTCGCTCGGGAATACGTGGGTGATGCACCAGAATATTCAATTTCCTGCGTTCGAGTCCTGGTTCCTGTGAAGGAGGTTTCCTTCGCCGCACGACCCGTACCTCCGTTCCAGCCGTACGCCGCCGCCATCCCGGTTGCGGATCCAAGGCGCTCCAGGTACCTGGAAAGAGAAATCAGACAGCGGAATCAAGCCTTCGCAAGGTAAGTTTAGTGTTAATTACCGTTTTATCGAGTCCGAAACGCCAACGAACCCGGTCCGGACGCAATTCGCGTTATTTTCGGGAACGGTTACGACTTTGTGCCACCGTTGCGAGCGCAACCGCACCTCGGGACGTGACACAATAGAGTTCTAATGCTTCTTAAAACGCGATATCGCATCTCATTTCTATGTTTCATGGTAAGATATAATATGATTTGCGAAGTGTTATGTATTCCTCGTCTACACTTCAAATGAATGTGAATGTGACACTTCCTCGCTAGGAAATAGCGTTTGCAGATGTCTGCGTATCGTAGCAGTAGAGTTCTAATGCTTCTTAAAACGCGATATCGCATCTCATTTCTATGTTTCATGGTAAGATACAATATGATTTGCGAAGTGTTATGTATTCCTCGTCTACACTTCAAATGAATACGAATGCGACACTTCCTCGCTAGGAAATAGCGTTTGCAGATGTCTACGTATCGAAGCAATAGAGTTCAAATGCTTCTTAAAACGCGATATCGCATCTCATTTCTATGTTTCATGGTAAGATATAATACGATTTGCGAAGTGTTATGTATTCCTCGGCTACACTTCAAATGAATGTAAATGCGACACTTCTTTGCAAGGAAATAGCGATTGCAGATGTCTACGTATCGTAGCAAGTTGAGTTCTAATGCTTCTTAAAACGCGATATCGCATCTCATTTCTATGTTTCATGGTAAGATATAATATGATTTGCGAAGTGTTATGTATTCCTCGTCTACACATCAAATGAATGTAAATGCGACACTTCCTTGCAAGGAAATAGCGTTTGCAGATGTCTACGTATTGTTGCAATAGAGTTCCTATGATTCTTAAAACGCGATGTCGCATCTCATTTCTATGTTTCATGGTAAGGTATAATATGATTTGCGAAGTGTTATGTATCCGTCGTCTACACTTCAAATGAATGTAAATGCCACACTTTCTTGCAAGGAAATAGCGTTTGCAGATGTCTACGTATCGTAGCAATGGATTTCTGATGCTTCTTAAAACGAGATATTGCATCTCATATCTATGTTTCATGACAAGATATAATATTCATTGCGAAGTGTTATGCATTCCTCGTCTACGATTCAGATGAATGTAAATGCGACACTTCCTTGCAAGGAAATAGCGTTTGCAGATGTCTACGTATCGTAGCAATAGAGTTCTTATGATTCTTAAAACGCGATATCGCATCTCATTTCTATGTTTCATGGTAAGATACAATATGATTTGCGAAGTGTTATGTATTCCTCGTCTACACTTCAAATGAATGTGAATGCGACACTTCCTCGCTAGGAAATAGCGTTTGCAGATGTCTACGTATCGAAGCAATAGAGTTCAAATGCTTCTCAAAACGCGATATCGCATCTCATTTCTATGTTTCATGGTAAGATATAATCCGATTTGCGAAGTGTTATGTATTCCTCGGCTACACTTAAAATGAATGTAAATGCGACACTTCTTTGCAAGGAAATAGCGATTGCAGATGTCTACGTATCGTAGCAATAGAGTTCTTATGATTCTTAAAACGCGATATTGCATCTCATTTCTATGTTTCATGGTAAGATACAATATGATTTGCGAAGTGTTATGTATTCCTCGTCTACACTTCAAATGAATGTGAATGCGACACTTCCTCGCTGGGAAATAGCGTTCGCAGATGTCTACGTATCGTAGCAATAGAGTTCTTATGATTCTTAAAACGCGACATCGCATCTCATTTCTATGTTTCATGGTAAGATACAATATGATTTGCGAAGTGTTATGTATTCCTCGTCTACACTTCAAATGAATGTGAATGCGACACTTCCTCGCTAGGAAATAGCGTTTGCAGATGTCTACGTATCGAAGCAATGGAGTTCAAATGCTTCTTAAAACGAGATATTGCATCTCATATCTATGTTTCATGATAAGATATAATATTCATTGCGAAGTGTTATGCATTCTTCGCCTACGATTCAAATGAATGTAAATGCAAAACTTCCTTGCAAGGAAATAGCGTTTGCAGATGTCTACCTATCGTAGCAGTTGAGTTCTAATGCTTCTTAAAACGCGATATCGCACCTCATTCCTATGTTTCATGGTAAGATATAATATGATTTGCGAAGTGTTATGTATTCCTCGTCTACATTTCAAATGAATGTGAATGCGACACTTCCTCGCTAGGAAACAGCGTTTGCAGATGTCTGCGTATCGTAGCAGTAGAGTTCAAATGCTTCTTAAAACGCGATATCGCATCTCATTTCTATGTTTCATGGTAAGATATAATACGATTTGCGAAGTGTTATGTATTCCTCGGCTACACTTCAAGTGAATGTAAATGCGACACTTCTTTGCAAGGAAATAGCGATTGCAGATGTCTACGTGTCGTAGCAGTAGAGTTCTTATGATTCTTAAAACGCGATATCGTATCTCATTTCTATGTTTCATGGTAAGATATAATATGATTTGCGAAGTGTTATGCATTCCTCGTCTACGATTCAAATGAATGTTAATGCGACACTTCCTTGCAAGGAAATAGCATTTGCAGATGTCTACGTATCGTAGCAATAGAGTTCTAATGCTTCTTAAAACGCGATATCGCATCTCATTTCTATGTTTCATGGTAAGATACAATATGATTTGCGAAGTGTTATGTATTCCTCGTCTACACTTCAAATGAATACGAATGCGACACTTCCTCGCTAGGAAATAGCGTTTGCAGATGTCTACGTATCGAAGCAATAGAGTTCAAATGCTTCTTAAAACGCGATATCGCATCTCATTTCTATGTTTCATGGTAAGATATAATACGATTTGCGAAGTGTTATGTATTCCTCGGCTACACTTCAAATGAATGTAAATGCGACACTTCTTTGCAAGGAAATAGCGATTGCAGATGTCTACGTATCGTAGCAAGTTGAGTTCTAATGCTTCTTAAAACGCGATATCGCATCTCATTTCTATGTTTCATGGTAAGATATAATATGATTTGCGAAGTGTTATGTATTCCTCGTCTACACATCAAATGAATGTAAATGCGACACTTCCTTGCAAGGAAATAGCGTTTGCAGATGTTTACGTATTGTTGCAATAGAGTTCCGATGATTCTTAAAACGCGATGTCGCATCTCATTTCTATGTTTCATGGTAAGGTATAATATGATTTGCGAAGTGTTATGTATCCGTCGTCTACACTTCAAATGAATGTAAATGCGACACTTTCTTGCAAGGAAATAGCGTTTGCAGATGTCTACGTATCGTAGCAATGGATTTCTGATGCTTCTTAAAACGAGATATTGCATCTCATATCTATGTTTCATGACAAGATATAATATTCATTGCGAAGTGTTATGCATTCCTCGTCTACGATTCAGATGAATGTAAATGCGACACTTCCTTGCAAGGAAATAGCGTTTGCAGATGTCTACGTATCGTAGCAATAGAGTTCTTATGATTCTTAAAACGCGATATCGCATCTCATTTCTATGTTTCATGGTAAGATACAATATGATTTGCGAAGTGTTATGTATTCCTCGTCTACACTTCAAATGAATGTGAATGCGACACTTCCTCGCTAGGAAATAGCGTTTGCAGATGTCTACGTATCGAAGCAATAGAGTTCAAATGCTTCTCAAAACGCGATATCGCATCTCATTTCTATGTTTCATGGTAAGATATAATCCGATTTGCGAAGTGTTATGTATTCCTCGGCTACACTTAAAATGAATGTAAATGCGACACTTCTTTGCAAGGAAATAGCGATTGCAGATGTCTACGTATCGTAGCAATAGAGTTCTTATGATTCTTAAAACGCGATATCGCATCTCATTTCTATGTTTCATGGTAAGATACAATATGATTTGCGAAGTGTTATGTATTCCTCGTCTACACTTCAAATGAATGTGAATGCGACACTTCCTCGCTGGGAAATAGCGTTCGCAGATGTCTACGTGTCGTAGCAATAGAGTTCTTATGATTCTTAAAACGCGATATCGCATCTCATTTCTATGTTTCATGGTAAGATACAATATGATTTGCGAAGTGTTATGTATTCCTCGTCTACACTTCAAATGAATGTGAATGCGACACTTCCTCGCTAGGAAATAGCGTTTGCAGATGTCTACGTATCGAAGCAATGGAGTTCAAATGCTTCTTAAAACGAGATATTGCATCTCATATCTATGTTTCATGATAAGATATAATATTCATTGCGAAGTGTTATGCATTCTTCGCCTACGATTCAAATGAATGTAAATGCAAAACTTCCTTGCAAGGAAATAGCGTTTGCAGATGTCTACGTATCGTAGCAGTTGAGTTCTAATGCTTCTTAAAACGCGATATCGCACCTCATTCCTATGTTTCATGGTAAGATATAATATGATTTGCGAAGTGTTATGTATTCCTCGTCTACATTTCAAATGAATGTGAATGCGACACTTCCTCGCTAGGAAACAGCGTTTGCAGATGTCTGCGTATTGTAGCAGTAGAGTTCAAATGCTTCTTAAAACGCGATAGCGCATCTCATTTCTATGTTTCATGGTAAGATATAATACGATTTGCGAAGTGTTATGTATTCCTCGGCTACACTTCAAGTGAATGTAAATGCGACACTTCTTTGCAAGGAAATAGCGATTGCAGATGTCTACGTATCGTAGCAGTAGAGTTCTTATGATTCTTAAAACGCGATATCGCATCTCATTTCTATGTTTCATGGTAAGATATAATATGATTTGCGAAGTGTTATGCATTCCTCGTCTACGATTCAAATGCATGTTAATGCGACACTTCCTTGCAAGGAAATAGCATTTGCAGATGTCTACGTATCGTAGCAATAGAGTTCTAATGCTTCTTAAAACGCGATATCGCATCTCATTTCTATGTTTTGTCACGTCCCGAGGTGCGGTTGCGCTCGCAACGGTGGCACAAAGTCGTAACCGTTCCCGAAAATAACGCGAATTGCGTCCGGACCGGGTTCGTTGGCGTTTCGGACTCGATAAAACGGTAATTAACACTAAACTTACCTTGCGAAGGCTTGATTCCGCTGTCTGATTTCTCTTTCTAGGTACCTGGAGCGCCTTGGATCCGCAACCGGGATGGCGGCAGCGTACGGCTGGAACGGAGGTACGGGTCGTGCGGCGAAGGAAACCTCCTTCACAGGTACCAGGACTCGAACGCAGGATATTGAATATTCTGGTGCATCACCCACGTATTCCCGAGCGAGACGACGAATAAACTCTCTCCTCCCCGCGCGTCGTGTACGCTTTGTCGGAGGTGCAAGGCTCGTCGAGAATACTTGAACTTCGGTCGAGTACGGCGCGGCTAAGCGTTGGTTCGCTCTAGCTTACCGGGATCAACCTGGGCGCAAGATATTCTGTATACGGTAGAAGTGAGGATGGAGCAACTAAGCGCTGGTTCGCTCTAGTCGTCGAGCCTCAAGACTATCGCAGATGAGATATAGAAATAGAATAATCGCGAGCGTACCCGTGGAGTAGAATTAAGGAATTGTATTTGGACTCGAATAAAGATACTTTGAATCTGGTAAAAATAAACTATATTCTATGATTTCACTATACTAAATACACTTGACTAAGTTCTAAGTTACTGACTAGCGATTACAATGAGAATTAGAAATAGTATAAAGTATCGAATGGACTCCGCTATGGGAGTATGGATAGAGACGAATGCATTAGAGCTAATTGCTCGTTGCGAATGAGCCTATTGCTCGGATCGGAAGTGCATCGTTCGGATGCTGGATTAGAACTCCTCGGTTCGGAGATGAGATACCAACTCTCCAGTTCGGAGATGAGATTGGAACTGACTCTCGGATCTCGCGTCCGCGACCTCCTCGGGTCGCGCGGCGCGCGAGTCGCTGGGCCCTCGCGGTGGGGCGGACGGTCGGAGTAGGGCGGCCGCTCGGCCCTCGTGGTGGGGCGGCCGTTCGGAGTGGGGCGCGGCCCGCGTTAAGCGTGAGCCGCGAGCGTCGAGTGTGCGCGCGAGTGCACGGAACATAACCGTGCATGAATAAAATATATACATATATTTACTTAAATCTAGGTGTGTGTTGGTGTGTATGTACATAGGTGAGTAGTGTGCTTATTCTAATCCCACATGTACGAGAAGTACGTATAGGGCTTCGTGATCGCTGGGGATTCGACCCAGTATGTGTCGGAGAGCTCCTCGCCCTCGTAATACGGGGTGAAGTCCTCCCCCTCGTGTGTGGAGATCGCGCGTGGGCGCGGCATGCTGCATCCCTCTTCCCTCTCGTACCTTTGTCTCCTTCTGTAGGGACGGCGAGTCGGCGGGTGGCCCGTGTGCAGGGGCTCCGGATACGGATGCTGGGGATGATGAGGTGGACGCCGGAGGGTGGCAGGCGGTACGCCTGACGTTACAGTTTCATGGTAAGATATAATATGATTTGCGAAGTGTTATGTATTCCTCGTCTACACTTCAAATGAATGTGAATGTGACACTTCCTCGCTAGGAAATAGCGTTTGCAGATGTCTGCGTATCGTAGCAGTAGAGTTCTAATGCTTCTTAAAACGCGATATCGCATCTCATTTCTATGTTTCATGGTAAGATACAATATGATTTGCGAAGTGTTATGTATTCCTCGTCTACACTTCAAATGAATACGAATGCGACACTTCCTCGCTAGGAAATAGCGTTTGCAGATGTCTACGTATCGTAGCAATGGATTTCTGATGCTTCTTAAAACGAGATATTGCATCTCATATCTATGTTTCATGACAAGATATAATATTCATTGCGAAGTGTTATGCATTCCTCGTCTACGATTCAGATGAATGTAAATGCGACACTTCCTTGCAAGGAAATAGCGTTTGCAGATGTCTACGTATCGTAGCAATAGAGTTCTTATGATTCTTAAAACGCGATATCGCATCTCATTTCTATGTTTCATGGTAAGATACAATATGATTTGCGAAGTGTTATGTATTCCTCGTCTACACTTCAAATGAATGTGAATGCGACACTTCCTCGCTAGGAAATAGCGTTTGCAGATGTCTACGTATCGAAGCAATAGAGTTCAAATGCTTCTCAAAACGCGATATCGCATCTCATTTCTATGTTTCATGGTAAGATATAATCCGATTTGCGAAGTGTTATGTATTCCTCGGCTACACTTAAAATGAATGTAAATGCGACACTTCTTTGCAAGGAAATAGCGATTGCAGATGTCTACGTATCGTAGCAATAGAGTTCTTATGATTCTTAAAACGCGATATCGCATCTCATTTCTATGTTTCATGGTAAGATACAATATGATTTGCGAAGTGTTATGTATTCCTCGTCTACACTTCAAATGAATGTGAATGCGACACTTCCTCGCTGGGAAATAGCGTTCGCAGATGTCTACGTATCGTAGCAATAGAGTTCTTATGATTCTTAAAACGCGATATCGCATCTCATTTCTATGTTTCATGGTAAGATACAATATGATTTGCGAAGTGTTATGTATTCCTCGTCTACACTTCAAATGAATGTGAATGCGACACTTCCTCGCTAGGAAATAGCGTTTGCAGATGTCTACGTATCGAAGCAATGGAGTTCAAATGCTTCTTAAAACGAGATATTGCATCTCATATTTATGTTTCATGATAAGATATAATATTCATTGCGAAGTGTTATGCATTCTTCGCCTACGATTCAAATGAATGTAAATGCAAAACTTCCTTGCAAGGAAATAACGTTTGCAGATGTCTACGTATCGTAGCAGTTGAGTTCTAATGCTTCTTAAAACGCGATATCGCACCTCATTCCTATGTTTCATGGTAAGATATAATATGATTTGCGAAGTGTTATGTATTCCTCGTCTACATTTCAAATGAATGTGAATGCGACACTTCCTCGCTAGGAAACAGCGTTTGCAGATGTCTGCGTATCGTAGCAGTAGAGTTCAAATGCTTCTTAAAACGCGATAGCGCATCTCATTTCTATGTTTCATGGTAAGATACAATATGATTTGCGAAGTGTTATGTATTCCTCGGCTACACTTAAAATGAATGTAAATGCGACACTTCTTTGCAAGGAAATAGCGATTGCAGATGTCTACGTATCGTAGCAATAGAGTTCTTATGATTCTTAAAACGCGATATCGCATCTCATTTCTATGTTTCATGGTAAGATACAATATGATTTGCGAAGTGTTATGTATTCCTCGTCTACACTTCAAATGAATGTGAATGCGACACTTCCTCGCTGGGAAATAGCGTTCGCAGATGTCTACGTATCGTAGCAATAGAGTTCTTATGATTCTTAAAACGCGATATCGCATCTCATTTCTATGTTTCATGGTAAGATACAATATGATTTGCGAAGTGTTATGTATTCCTCGTCTACACTTCAAATGAATGTAAATGCGACACTTTCTTGCAAGGAAATAGCCTTTGCAGATGTCTACGTATCGTAGCAATGGATTTCTGATGCTTCTTAAAACGAGATATTGCATCTCATATCTATGTTTCATGACAAGATATAATATTCATTGCGAAGTGTTATGCATTCCTCGTCTACGATTCAAATGAATGTAAATGCGACACTTCCTTGAAAGGAAATAGCGTTTGCAGATGTGTACGTATCGTAGCAATAGAGTTCTTATGATTCTTAGAACGCTATATTGCATCTCATTTTTACGTTTCATGGTAAGATATAATATGATTTGCGAAGTGTTATGTATTCCTCGTCTACACTTCAAATGAATGTAAATGCGACACTTCTTTGCTAGGAAATAGCGTTTGCAAATGTCTACCTATCGTAGCAATAGTGTTCTAATGCTTCTTAAAGCGCGATATCGCATCTCATTTCTATGATTCATGGTAAGATATAATATGATTTACGAAGTATCATGTATTCCTCGTCTACACTTCAAATGAATGTAAATGCGACACTTCCTTGCTAGGAAATAGCGATTGCAGATGTCTACGTATCGTAGCAATAGAGTTCATATGATTCTTAAAACGCGATATCGCATCTCATTTCTATGTTTCATGGTAAGATATAACATGATTTGCGAAGTGTTATGTATTCCTCGTCTACACTTCAAATGAATGTAAATGCGACACTTCTTTGCAAGGAAATAGCGTTTGCAGATGTCTACGTATCGTTGCAATAGAGTTCTTATGATTCTTAAAACGCGATATCGCAACACATTTCTATGTTTCATGGTAAGATATAATATGATTTGCGGAGTGTTATGTATTCCTCGTCTACAATTCAAATGAATGCAAATGCGACACATCCTCGCTAGGATATAGCGTTTGGAGATGTCTACGTATCGTAGCAAGTTGAGTTCTAATGCTTCTTAAAACGCGATATCGCATCTCATTTCTATGTTTCATGGTAAGATATAATATGATTTGCGAAGTGTTATGTATTCCTCGTCTACACATCAAATGAATGTAAATGCGACACTTCCTTGCAAGGAAATAGCGTTTGCAGATGTCTACGTATCGTAGCAATAGAGTTCTTATGATTCTTAAAACGCGATATCGCATCTCATTTCTATGTTTCATGGTAAGATACAATATGATTTGCGAAGTGTTATGTATTCCTCGTCTACACTTCAAATGAATGTGAATGCGACACTTCCTCGCTAGGAAATAGCGTTTGCAGATGTCTACGTATCGAAGCAATAGAGTTCAAATGCTTCTCAAAACGCGATATCGCATCTCATTTCTATGTTTCATGGTAAGATATAATCCGATTTGCGAAGTGTTATGTATTCCTCGGCTACACTTAAAATGAATGTAAATGCGACACTTCTTTGCAAGGAAATAGCGATTGCAGATGTCTACGTATCGTAGCAATAGAGTTCTTATGATTCTTAAAACGCGATATCGCATCTCATTTCTATGTTTCATGGTAAGATACAATATGATTTGCGAAGTGTTATGTATTCCTCGTCTACACTTCAAATGAATGTGAATGCGACACTTCCTCGCTGGGAAATAGCGTTCGCAGATGTCTACGTGTCGTAGCAATAGAGTTCTTATGATTCTTAAAACGCGATATCGCATCTCATTTCTATGTTTCATGGTAAGATACAATATGATTTGCGAAGTGTTATGTATTCCTCGTCTACACTTCAAATGAATGTGAATGCGACACTTCCTCGCTAGGAAATAGCGTTTGCAGATGTCTACGTATCGAAGCAATGGAGTTCAAATGCTTCTTAAAACGAGATATTGCATCTCATATCTATGTTTCATGATAAGATATAATATTCATTGCGAAGTGTTATGCATTCTTCGCCTACGATTCAAATGAATGTAAATGCAAAACTTCCTTGCAAGGAAATAGCGTTTGCAGATGTCTACGTATCGTAGCAGTTGAGTTCTAATGCTTCTTAAAACGCGATATCGCACCTCATTCCTATGTTTCATGGTAAGATATAATATGATTTGCGAAGTGTTATGTATTCCTCGTCTACATTTCAAATGAATGATGTGAATGCGACACTTCCTCGCTAGGAAACAGCGTTTGCAGATGTCTGCGTATTGTAGCAGTAGAGTTCAAATGCTTCTTAAAACGCGATAGCGCATCTCATTTCTATGTTTCATGGTAAGATATAATACGATTTGCGAAGTGTTATGTATTCCTCGCTACACTTCAAGTGAATGTAAATGCGACACTTCTTTGCAAGGAAATAGCGATTGCAGATGTCTACGTATCGTAGCAGTAGAGTTCTTATGATTCTTAAAACGCGATATCGCATCTCATTTCTATGTTTCATGGTAAGATATAATATGATTTGCGAAGTGTTATGCATTCCTCGTCTACGATTCAAATGCATGTTAATGCGACACTTCCTTGCAAGGAAATAGCATTTGCAGATGTCTACGTATCGTAGCAATAGAGTTCTAATGCTTCTTAAAACGCGATATCGCATCTCATTTCTATGTTTCATGGTAAGATATAATATGATTTGCGAAGTGTTATGTATTCCTCGTCTACACTTCAAATGAATGTGAATGTGACACTTCCTCGCCAGGAAATAGCGTTTGCAGATGTCTGCGTATCGTAGCAGTAGAGTTCTAATGCTTCTTAAAACGCGATATCGCATCTCATTTCTATGTTTCATGGTAAGATACAATATGATTTGCGAAGTGTTATGTATTCCTCGTCTACACTTCAAATGAATACGAATGCGACACTTCCTCGCTAGGAAATAGCGTTGCAGATGTCTACGTATCGAAGCAATAGAGTTCAAATGCTTCTTAAAACGCGATATCGCATCTCATTTCTATGTTTCATGGTAAGATATAATACGATTTGCGAAGTGTTATGTATTCCTCGGCTACACTTCAATGAATGTAAATGCGACACTTCTTTGCAAGGAAATAGCGATTGCAGATGTCTACGTATCGTAGCAAGTTGAGTTCTAATGCTTCTTAAAACGCGATATCGCATCTCATTTCTATGTTTCATGGTAAGGTATAATATGATTTGCGAAGTGTTATGTATCCGTCGTCTACACTTCAAATGAATGTAAATGCCACACTTTCTTGCAAGGAAATAGCGTTTGCAGATGTCTACGTATCGTAGCAATGGATTTCTGATGCTACTTAAAACGAGATATTGCATCTCATATCTATGTTTCATGACAAGATATAATATTCATTGCGAAGTGTTATGCAATTCCTCGTCTACGATTCAGATGAATGTAAATGCGACACTTCCTTGCAAGGAAATAGCGTTTGCAGATGTCTACGTATCGTAGCAATAGAGTTCTTATGATTCTTAAAACGCGATATCGCATCTCATTTCTATGTTTCATGGTAAGATACAATATGATTTGCGAAGTGTTATGTATTCCTCGTCTACACTTCAATGAATGTTAATGCGACACTTCCTCGCTAGGAAATAGCGTTTGCAGATGTCTACGTATCGAAGCAATAGAGTTCAAATGCTTCTCAAAACGCGATATCGCATCTCATTTCTATGTTTCATGGTAAGATATAATCCGATTTGCGAAGTGTTATGTATTCCTCGGCTACACTTAAAATGAATGTAAATGCGACACTTCTTTGCAAGGAAATAGCGATTGCAGATGTCTACGTATCGTAGCAATAGAGTTCTTATGATTCTTAAAACGCGATATCGCATCTCATTTCTATGTTTCATGGTAAGATACAATATGATTTGCGAAGTGTTATGTATTCCTCGTCTACACTTCAAATGAATGTGAATGCGACACTTCCTCGCTGGGAAATAGCGTTCGCAGATGTCTACGTATCGTAGCAATAGAGTTCTTATGATTCTTAAAACGCGATATCGCATCTCATTTCTATGTTTCATGGTAAGATACAATATGATTTGCGAAGTGTTATGTATTCCTCGTCTACACTTCAAATGAATGTGAATGCGACACTTCCTCGCTAGGAAATAGCGTTTGCAGATGTCTACGTATCGAAGCAATGGAGTTCAAATGCTTCTTAAAACGAGATATTGCATCTCATATTTATGTTTCATGATAAGATATAATATTCATTGCGAAGTGTTATGCATTCTTCGCCTACGATTCAAATGAATGTAAATGCAAAACTTCCTTGCAAGGAAATAGCGTTGCAGATGTCTACGTATCGTAGCAGTTGAGTTCTAATGCTTCTTAAAACGCGATATCGCACCTCATTCCTATGTTTCATGGTAAGATATAATATGATTTGCGAAGTGTTATGTATTCCTCGTCTACATTTCAAATGAATGTGAATGCGACACTTCCTCGCTAGGAAACAGCGTTTGGCAGATGTCTGCGTATCGTAGCAGTAGAGTTCAAATGCTTCTTAAAACGCGATAGCGCATCTCATTTCTATGTTTCATGGTAAGATACAATATGATTTGCGAAGTGTTATGTATTCCTCGGCTACACTTAAAATGAATGTAAATGCGACACTTCTTTGCAAGGAAATAGCGATTGCAGATGTCTACGTATCGTAGCAATAGAGTTCTTATGATTCTTAAAACGCGATATCGCATCTCATTTCTATGTTTCATGGTAAGATACAATATGATTTGCGAAGTGTTATGTATTCCTCGTCTACACTTCAAATGAATGTAAATGCGACACTTTCTTGCAAGGAAATAGCCTTTGCAGATGTCTACGTATCGTAGCAATGGATTTCTGATGCTTCTTAAAACGAGATATTGCATCTCATATCTATGTTTCATGACAAGATATAATATTCATTGCGAAGTGTTATGCATTCCTCGTCTACGATTCAAATGAATGTAAATGCGACACTTCCTTGAAAGGAATAGCGTTTGCAGATGTGTACGTATCGTAGCAATAGAGTTCTTATGATTCTTAGAACGCTATATTGCATCTCATTTTTACGTTTCATGGTAAGATATAATATGATTTGCGAAGTGTTATGTATTCCTCGTCTACACTTCAAATGAATGTAAATGCGACACTTCTTTGCTAGGAAATAGCGTTTGCAAATGTCTACCTATCGTAGCAATAGTGTTCTAATGCTTCTTAAAGCGCGATATCGCATCTCATTTCTCATGATTCATGGTAAGATATAATATGATTTACGAAGTATCATGTATTCCTCGTCTACACTTCAAATGAATGTAAATGCGACACTTCCTTGCTAGGAAATAGCGATTGCAGATGTCTACGTATCGTAGCAATAGAGTTCATATGATTCTTAAAACGCGATATCGCATCTCATTTCTATGTTTCATGGTAAGATATAACATGATTGCGAAGTGTTATGTATTCCTCGTCTACACTTCAAATGAATGTAAATGCGACACTTCTTTGCAAGGAAATAGCGTTTGCAGATGTCTACGTATCGTTGCAATAGAGTTCTTATGATTCTTAAAACGCGATATCGCAACACATTTCTATGTTTCATGGTAAGATATAATATGATTTGCGGAGTGTTATGTATTCCTCGTCTACAATTCAAATGAATGCAAATGCGACACATCCTCGCTAGGATATAGCGTTTGGAGATGTCTACGTATCGTAGCAAGTTGAGTTCTAATGCTTCTTAAAAACGCGATTATCGCATCTCATTTCTATGTTTCATGGTAAGATATAATATGATTTGCGAAGTGTTATGTATTCCTCGTCTACACATCAAATGAATGTAAATGCGACACTTCCTTGCAAGGAAATAGCGTTTGCAGATGTCTACGTATTGTTGCAATAGATTTCCTATGATTCTTAAAACGCGATGTCGCATCTCATTTCTATGTTTCATGGTAAGGTATAATATGATTTGCGAAGTGTTATGTATCCGTCGTCTACACTTCAAATGAATGTAAATGCGACACTTTCTTGCAAGGAAATAGCGTTTGCAGATGTCTACGTATCGTAGCAATGGATTTCTGATGCTTCTTAAACGAGATATTGCATCTCATATCTATGTTTCATGACAAGATATAATATTCATTGCGAAGTGTTATGCATTCCTCGTCTGCGATTCAGATGAATGTAAATGCGACACTTCCTTGCAAGGAAATAGCGTTTGCAGATGTCTACGTATCGTAGCAATAGAGTTCTTATGATTCTTAAAACGCGATATCGCATCTCATTTCTATGAGTCATGGTAAGATACAATATGATTTGCGAAGTGTTATGTATTCCTCGTCTACACTTCAAATGAATGTGAATGCGACACTTCCTCGCTAGGAAATAGTGTTTGCAGTTGTCTACGTATCGAAGCAATAGAGTTCAAATGGTTCTTGAAACAAGAAATTGCATCTCATATATATGTTTCATGATAAGATATAATATTCATTGCGAAGTGTTATGCATTCCTCGTCTACGATTCAAATGAATGTAAATGCGACACTTCCTTGCAAGGAAATAGCATTTGCAGATGTCTACGTATCGTAGCAATAGAGTTCTAATGCTTCTTAAAACGCGATATCGCATCTCATTTCTATGTTTCATGGTAAGATATAATATGATTTGCGAAGTGTTATGTATTCCTCGTCTACACTTCAAATGAATGTGAATGTGACACTTCCTCGCTAGGAAATAGCGTTTGCAGATGTATGCGTATCGTAGCAGTAGAGTTCCAATGCTTCTTAAAACGCGATATCGCATCTCATTTCTATGTTTCATGGTAAGATACAATATGATTTGCGAAGTGTTATGTATTCCTCGTCTACACTTCAAATGAATACGAATGCGACACTTCCTCGCTAGGAAATAGCGTTTGCAGATGTCTACGTATCGAAGCAATAGAGTTCAAATGCTTCTTAAAACGCGATATCGCATCTCATTTCTATGTTTCATGGTAAGATATAATACGATTTGCGGAGTGTTATGTATTCCTCGTCTACAATTCAAATGAATGCAAATGCGACACATCCTCGCTAGGAAATAGCGTTTGCAGATGTCTACGTATCGTAGCAAGTTGAGTTCTAATGCTTCTTAAAACGCGATATCGCATCTCATTTCTATGTTTCATGGTAAGATATAATATGATTTGCGGAGTGTTATGTATTCCTCGTCTACACATCAAATGAATGTAAATGCGACACTTCCTTGCAAGGAAATAGCGTTTGCAGATGTCTACGTATTGTTGCAATAGTGTTCCTATGATTCTTAAAACGCGATGTCGCATCTCATTTCTATGTTTCATGGTAAGATACAATATGATTTGCGAAGTGTTATGTATTCCTCGTCTACACTTCAAATGAATGTGAATGCGACACTTCCTCGCTGGGAAATAGCGTTCGCAGATGTCTACGTATCGTAGCAATAGAGTTCTTATGATTCTTAAAACGCGATATCGCATCTCATTTCTATGTTTCATGGTAAGATACAATATGATTTGCGAAGTGTTATGTATTCCTCGTCTACACTTCAAATGAATGTGAATGCGACACTTCCTCGCTAGGAAATAGCGTTTGCAGATGTCTACGTATCGAAGCAATGGAGTTCAAATGCTTCTTAAAACGAGATATTGCATCTCATATTTATGTTTCATGATAAGATATAATATTCATTGCGAAGTGTTATGCATTCTTCGCCTACGATTCAAATGAATGTAAATGCAAAACTTCCTTGCAAGGAAATAGCGTTTGCAGATGTCTACGTATCGTAGCAGTTGAGTTCTAATGCTTCTTAAAACGCGATATCGCACCTCATTCCTATGTTTCATGGTAAGATATAATATGATTTGCGAAGTGTTATGTATTCCTCGTCTACATTTCAAATGAATGTGAATGCGACACTTCCTCGCTAGGAAACAGCGTTTGCAGATGTCTGCGTATCGTAGCAGTAGAGTTCAAATGCTTCTTAAAACGCGATAGCGCATCTCATTTCTATGTTTCATGGTAAGATACAATATGATTTGCGAAGTGTTATGTATTCCTCGGCTACACTTAAAATGAATGTAAATGCGACACTTCTTTGCAAGGAAATAGCGATTGCAGATGTCTACGTATCGTAGCAATAGAGTTCTTATGATTCTTAAAACGCGATATCGCATCTCATTTCTATGTTTCATGGTAAGATACAATATGATTTGCGAAGTGTTATGTATTCCTCGTCTACACTTCAAATGAATGTGAATGCGACACTTCCTCGCTGGGAAATAGCGTTCGCAGATGTCTACGTATCGTAGCAATAGAGTTCTTATGATTCTTAAAACGCGATATCGCATCTCATTTCTATGTTTCATGGTAAGATACAATATGATTTGCGAAGTGTTATGTATTCCTCGTCTACACTTCAAATGAATGTAAATGCGACACTTTCTTGCAAGGAAATAGCCTTTGCAGATGTCTACGTATCGTAGCAATGGATTTCTGATGCTTCTTAAAACGAGATATTGCATCTCATATCTATGTTTCATGACAAGATATAATATTCATTGCGAAGTGTTATGCATTCCTCGTCTACGATTCAAATGAATGTAAATGCGACACTTCCTTGAAAGGAAATAGCGTTTGCAGATGTGTACGTATCGTAGCAATAGAGTTCTTATGATTCTTAGAACGCTATATTGCATCTCATTTTTACGTTTCATGGTAAGATATAATATGATTTGCGAAGTGTTATGTATTCCTCGTCTACACTTCAAATGAATGTAAATGCGACACTTCTTTGCTAGGAAATAGCGTTTGCAAATGTCTACCTATCGTAGCAATAGTGTTCTAATGCTTCTTAAAGCGCGATATCGCATCTCATTTCTATGATTCATGGTAAGACATAATATGATTTACGAAGTATCATGTATTCCTCGTCTACACTTCAAATGAATGTAAATGCGACACTTCCTTGCTAGGAAATAGCGATTGCAGATGTCTACGTATCGTAGCAATAGAGTTCATATGATTCTTAAAACGCGATATCGCATCTCATTTCTATGTTTCATGGTAAGATATAACATGATTTGCGAAGTGTTATGTATTCCTCGTCTACACTTCAAATGAATGTAAATGCGACACTTCTTTGCAAGGAAATAGCGTTTGCAGATGTCTACGTATCGTTGCAATAGAGTTCTTATGATTCTTAAAACGCGATATCGCAACACATTTCTATGTTTCATGGTAAGATATAATATGATTTGCGGAGTGTTATGTATTCCTCGTCTACAATTCAAATGAATGCAAATGCGACACATCCTCGCTAGGATATAGCGTTTGGAGATGTCTACGTATCGTAGCAAGTTGAGTTCTAATGCTTCTTAAAACGCGATATCGCATCTCATTTCTATGTTTCATGGTAAGATATAATATGATTTGCGAAGTGTTATGTATTCCTCGTCTACACATCAAATGAATGTAAATGCGACACTTCCTTGCAAGGAAATAGCGTTTGCAGATGTCTACGTATTGTTGTAATAGATTTCCTATGATTCTTAAAACGCGATGTCGCATCTCATTTCTATGTTTCATGGTAAGGTATAATATGATTTGCGAAGTGTTATGTATCCGTCGTCTACACTTCAAATGAATGTAAATGCGACACTTTCTTGCAAGGAAATAGCGTTTGCAGATGTCTACGTATCGTAGCAATGGATTTCTGATGCTTCTTAAAACGAGATATTGCATCTCATATCTATGTTTCATGACAAGATATAATATTCATTGCGAAGTGTTATGCATTCCTCGTCTGCGATTCAGATGAATGTAAATGCGACACTTCCTTGCAAGGAAATAGCGTTTGCAGATGTCTACGTATCGTAGCAATAGAGTTCTTATGATTCTTAAAACGCGATATCGCATCTCATTTCTATGAGTCATGGTAAGATACAATATGATTTGCGAAGTGTTATGTATTCCTCGTCTACACTTCAAATGAATGTGAATGCGACACTTCCTCGCTAGGAAATAGTGTTTGCAGTTGTCTACGTATCGAAGCAATAGAGTTCAAATGGTTCTTGAAACAAGAAATTGCATCTCATATATATGTTTCATGATAAGATATAATATTCATTGCGAAGTGTTATGCATTCCTCGTCTACGATTCAAATGAATGTAAATGCGACACTTCCTTGCAAGGAAATAGCATTTGCAGATGTCTACGTATCGTAGCAATAGAGTTCTAATGCTTCTTAAAACGCGATATCGCATCTCATTTCTATGTTTCATGGTAAGATATAATATGATTTGCGAAGTGTTATGTATTCCTCGTCTACACTTCAAATGAATGTGAATGTGACACTTCCTCGCTAGGAAATAGCGTTTGCAGATGTATGCGTATCGTAGCAGTAGAGTTCCAATGCTTCTTAAAACGCGATATCGCATCTCATTTCTATGTTTCATGGTAAGATACAATATGATTTGCGAAGTGTTATGTATTCCTCGTCTACACTTCAAATGAATACGAATGCGACACTTCCTCGCTAGGAAATAGCGTTTGCAGATGTCTACGTATCGAAGCAATAGAGTTCAAATGCTTCTTAAAACGCGATATCGCATCTCATTTCTATGTTTCATGGTAAGATATAATACGATTTGCGGAGTGTTATGTATTCCTCGTCTACAATTCAAATGAATGCAAATGCGACACATCCTCGCTAGGAAATAGCGTTTGCAGATGTCTACGTATCGTAGCAAGTTGAGTTCTAATGCTTCTTAAAACGCGATATCGCATCTCATTTCTATGTTTCATGGTAAGATATAATATGATTTGCGGAGTGTTATGTATTCCTCGTCTACACATCAAATGAATGTAAATGCGACACTTCCTTGCAAGGAAATAGCGTTTGCAGATGTCTACGTATTGTTGCAATAGAGTTCCTATGATTCTTAAAACGCGATGTCGCATCTCATTTCTATGTTTCATGGTAAGATACAATATGATTTGCGAAGTGTTATGTATTCCTCGTCTACACTTCAAATGAATGTGAATGCGACACTTCCTCGCTGGGAAATAGCGTTCGCAGATGTCTACGTATCGTAGCAATAGAGTTCTTATGATTCTTAAAACGCGATATCGCATCTCATTTCTATGTTTCATGGTAAGATACAATATGATTTGCGAAGTGTTATGTATTCCTCGTCTACACTTCAAATGAATGTGAATGCGACACTTCCTCGCTAGGAAATAGCGTTTGCAGATGTCTACGTATCGAAGCAATGGAGTTCAAATGCTTCTTAAAACGAGATATTGCATCTCATATCTATGTTTCATGATAAGATATAATATTCATTGCGAAGTGTTATGCATTCCTCGTCTACGATTCAAATGAATGTAAATGTGACACTTCCTCGCTAGGAAATAGCGTTTGCAGATGTCTGCGTATCGTAGCAGTAGAGTTCTAATGCTTCTTAAAACGCGATATCGCATCTCATTTCTATGTTTCATGGTAAGATACAATATGATTTGCGAAGTGTTATGTATTCCTCGTCTACACTTCAAATGAATACGAATGCGACACTTCCTCGCTAGGAAATAGCGTTTGCAGATGTCTACGTATCGAAGCAATAGAGTTCAAATGCTTCTTAAAACGCGATATCGCATCTCATTTCTATGCTTCATGGTAAGATATAATACGATTTGCGGAGTGTTATGTATTCCTCGTCTACAATTCAAATGAATGCAAATGCGACACATCCTCGCTAGGAAATAGCGTTTGCAGATGTCTACGTATCGTAGCAAGTTGAGTTCTAATGCTTCTTAAAACGCGATATCGCATCTCATTTCTATGTTTCATGGTAAGATATAATATGATTTGCGAAGTGTTATGTATTCCTCGTCTACACATCAAATGAATGTAAATGCGACACTTCCTTGCAAGGAAATAGCGTTTGCAGATGTCTACGTATTGTTGCAATAGAGTTCCTATGATTCTTAAAACGCGATGTCGCATCTCATTTGTATGTTTCATGGTAAGATACAATATGATTTGCGAAGTGTTATGTATTCCTCGTCTACACTTCAAATGAATGTGAATGCGACACTTCCTCGCTGGGAAATAGCGTTCGCAGATGTCTACGTATCGTAGCAATAGAGTTCTTATGATTCTTAAAACGCGATATCGCATCTCATTTCTATGTTTCATGGTAAGATACAATATGATTTGCGAAGTGTTATGTATTCCTCGTCTACACTTCAAATGAATGTGAATGCGACACTTCCTCGCTAGGAAATAGCGTTTGCAGATGTCTACGTATCGAAGCAATGGAGTTCAAATGCTTCTTAAAACGAGATATTGCATCTCATATCTATGTTTCATGATAAGATATAATATTCATTGCGAAGTGTTATGCATTCCTCGTCTACGATTCAAATGAATGTAAATGCGACACTTCCTTGCAAGGAAATAGCGTTTGCAGATGTCTACGTATCGTAGCAATAGAGTTCTTGTGATTCTTAGAACGCTATATTGCATCTCATTTTTACGTTTCATGGTAAGATATAATATGATTTGCGAAGTGTCATGTATGCCTCGTCTACGATTCAAATGAAAGTAAATGCGACACTTCCTTGCAAGGAAATAGCGTTTGCAGATGTCTACGTATCGTAGCAATAGAGTTCTAATGCTTCTTAAAACGCGATATCGCATCTCATTTCTATGTTTCATGGTAAGATATAATATGATTTGCGAAGTGTTATGCATTCCTCGTCTACGATTCAAATGAGTGTAAATGCGACACTTCCTTGAAAGGAAATAGCGTTTGCAGATGTGTACGTATCGTAGCAATAGAGTTCTTATGATTCTTAGAACGCTATATTGCATCTCATTTTTACGTTTCATGGTAAGATATAATGTGATTTGCGAAGTGTTATGTATTCCTCGTCTACACTTCAAATGAACGTAAATGCGACACTTCTTTGCTAGGAAATAGCGTTTGCAGATGTCTGCGTATCGTAGCAGTAGAGTTCTAATGCTTCTTAAAACGCGATATCGCATCTCATTTCTATGTTTCATGGTAAGATACAATATGATTTGCGAAGTGTTATGTATTCCTCGTCTACACTTCAAATGACTACGAATGCGACACTTCCTCGCTAGGAAATAGCGTTTGCAGATGTCTACGTATCGAAGCAATAGAGTTCAAATGCTTCTTAAAAACGCGATATCGCATCTCATTTCTATGTTTCATGGTAAGATATAATACGATTTGCGGAGTGTTATGTATTCCTCGTCTACAATTCAAATGAATGCAAATGCGACACATCCTCGCTAGGAAATAGCGTTGCAGATGTCTACGTATCGTAGCAAGTTGAGTTCTAATGCTTCTTAAAACGCGATAATCGCATCTCATTTCTATGTTTCATGGTAAGATCATAATATGATTTGCGAAGTGTTATGTATTCCTCGTCTACACATCAAATGAATGTAAATGCGACACTTCCTTGCAAGGAAATAGCGTTTGCAGATGTCTACGTATTGTTGCAATGGATTTCTGATGCTTCTTAAAACGAGATATTGCATCTCATATCTATGTTTCATGACAAGATATAATATTCATTGCGAAGTGTTATGCATTCCTCGTCTACGATTCAGATGAATGTAAATGCGACACTTCCTTGCAAGGAAATAGCGTTTGCAGATGTCTACGTATCGTAGCAATAGAGTTCTTATGATTCTTAAAACGCGATATCGCATCTCATTTCTATGTGTCATGGTAAGATACAATATGATCGGCGAAGTGTTATGTATTCCTCGTCTACACTTCAAATGAATGTGAATGCGACACTTCCTCGCTAGGAATAGTGTTTGCAGATGTCTACGTATCGAAGCAATAGAGTTCAAATGCTTCTTAAAACGAGAAATTGCATCTCATATATATGTTTCATGATAAGATATAATATTCATTGCGAAGTGTTATGCATTCCTCGTCTACGATTCAAATGAATGTAAATGCGACACTTCCTTGCAAGGAAATAGCATTTGCAGATGTCTACGTATCGTAGCAATAGAGTTCTAATGCTTCTTAAAACGCGATATCGCATCTCATTTCTATGTTTCATGTAAGATATAATATGATTTGCGAAGTGTTATGTATTCCTCGTCTACACTTCAAATGAATGCGAATGTGACACTTCCTC